>NW_026922646.1:0-19853 GCF_032062105.1 Saccostrea cuccullata
CATAAGAGAAAACAAAATTTCAAAAGCATACAACGGGCTTGGATTGCGTCGCAAAACACTTTATCCGATGCCTGACAGTGTATAATGGTGTCAATCTGTAGACGGTCTATGAAAAGGTCATAAAGCTTTTCAGGCCAGCTTGGAACATACAGACACCTTTCTCCTTCACTTCTCTCATAGTTCCAGCTCCTGCAATATTCTAATATCACCTGATGCGATGCTGTCGAGAGGAAAAACTCGAGATCACTGTCCTCAGTCAAACACTCTGTTACAAACGCGTACATGACGTCATGTCGTATGGTGTCTGATTGAAAAGTGAATTCATTTTCTTGTGTTTGTGATATTTCAGACAGAGATTTTTTGGGTATCCCTATGTCAGTACACTTTGGTAGATCTGTAAAATATCGTTCTCTGAGTTTGTTAAAAATTGCTGCATGGGACTCCTCATTGACTTTAAGCGTGTATTTTCCCAGCAGAAGAAGGCAGTAAAGAATACTCCGATCTTCACAAGAGAAGGCATGGTATTTGCCTGGAATTCAAAGTGTTAATGTAATGTTTGTATACAATTGTATTATTTACATGTTCGATAAAATCTCTTATTTTATTGAATTTCTTAACATTTAGCAATACTCCGTACACAGATCCATGTTCTATTTACAAACAATTTCTTAAAACAGCCAAGCCATTGACAAATATTTGATGAAACAAGGAATATCAACATTCTCAATTTAATTCATCATTTTGAAAACTCATGACAGCAAATACAATCCATCATTATGTCGAAGGATGACAGATATTTTTACAAATTTCTGCTTGCCCATTTTTTCATAGTAAATTGCCGACGGATTTTTCCTTTTTTTGTCCGATCGTGCCATGGAGAACACCAAGGAGGTTCCTCCTCCATGACATATGATCACAACTCTAATACACTTAAAGGTCTGTCTTCTCCAAATTTGTATTGTTTCGGCTTCTGAGTTTGATAACTGTTAATTTTCTTCGTAATGCATGTTATATCGGTATATGAATTGATCTGATTCACTCAAGGGCAGCATATTCCTAAAAACTATAATATTAAACCAAATCTTTTGAAGATTTTGAAAATAATTCTCAAAAGTCCAAACCTATATCTCTGCTCCATTAATTTTAACTCTTACATTTAAGATCTTTTTATTTACGATCTTGTCGAAAAATGAGGCATTTTAAAAAAAGAAAAGAAAAGATTTTTTAGATATATAATTGTAAATGTCCTGCTTTGAGAATCCGAAATTAAATTCAGTACTCTGTCGTTATTACCATGGTTATAGAGAATTGTTTTTCTTTTTAATTAAATTTGGAAATTGATTTATTTTAAAAGTATTTAATGACTATTTATCTATTTTATCATTTATTTAATTGTGACAAAATTGCAGTCTATATACTTTGACGTGTCTTGAAAAAAAGGCTGCATGCGTGAATACGTGCCTGAATGCCTACAGAGGAAACATAGCATTATGCATTTTAAATTTCTTTTTTAAAAAAATAAATAAATTTTATTACTTGGTTCTCTATAGGCCTTGTTGCCGATGATATATATATCACTATGTTTACGGAGACCTATGCAGGATCTAACTATGTTAGGTCTCGCATCTTGTAGATATTCCCATTTCCAAAGTACGTGCCCCAAGCTGTCGTTTTCCTCTGTCTGTAATCTGTGTAAATATTCTAATTGTTCATTCTTACTTTTTTGCAGAATATTTTCGGGAACATTCACTGGAAAAGAGAAAGAAAAATATTTTAGATAAATAGCTTTGATATAAATATCGTGTCTCGGCCTTTAATTTTTATTTTCTAATGGAAGGGCATGATTGCCTTCCCAAGATCGACTGGTGGAAAACGGCAATATCAATTTTCTTTCCACTCCAGGACATTTCTTATTAATCCTCTTATCCCGTCAACAAATATATTTATATTTAGAGAAATTTCTATAAAAAGAAGTTTTCCTACCTACATGTACCTACCGATCCAATTTCTTTACCTTGGGTTGGGAGAGGGCAAACAAAAATAATTTTAAAATGGCCTTAAATTTCAAAACAAATCCTATCCTTATTCAAAGTACACAATATATCGGTTTGTAAACGTGAAAAAAGTGAGGCAAAAATTAAAAATGTTAATGTTGGTAACGAATCGAAATACCTTTCGGTCTACAGAATACAATTACTCTTTAAGATTCCATGTTGTCGTACTTACATATCTGAGAGACAAGGTGAAATATTGATGTATCTTCAATAGTAGGATGAGAAATGATGTCCATCTGCAGACGGCTTATTAGTACGAAATTCCCGACAGCATCTTTACTGTTAACACATTTCTCATCATACTTTCGATTGTATTCCATTGATCTCAGATACTTTTTAGCTGTCATGAAACTAGATATATGAAATAAAATGTCACAAGACTGCTTCCCAATACGGTAAATGGTTTCGTCTGAGACTTCCTTAGTAATTCGCAGCTCCCCCTCGTCATCATAAAGGAATTTTAAAGATTTTAATTTTGTCACTGAATTTTGGACTTTTTCTGCAGTTAATCTATTCCTTTTGCCATACACTTGCAGCCGTATTACGTTAAGTTTTCTCAGCCATTCGCATGACTCGGTTTTCATGAAATTAGGGCAATCCGAGTCAGCGGACAAAAAGCAAAGTAATATGCATACTTCGTCGGCAGTCAATTTGGAAAAGACGTCTGAAAAAATAAAGTTTGAATTCCCTTTTTAAATGACAATGAAATAGATCAAAAATTGCTAATAAACATCAATGATATCTGACAACTACATGAATAAAGAAATATTTTCTCATAAACACATCTTATATTGTCAATTATCAATGGTTATTTGCACCCTTTGTCGATTCGATATATTCCAGTGAGACTAAGATAAAAGACACCGCAGAGTCCGACATATCTGTTTCATATTTTAATATTTTATTTGAAAAAGATGTTAATGGTAATCTAACAACCAAGCTCAATGATAAACGTGAGGGCGCTAACTTTTCAATCATCAACATCCCTTACTTACATGGTTGCAGCAATATACCTGCATATGGAGTTTATATCGATACGCAATTCAATTTTTTCAAATGATTGTACTGTTAGTTTAATTTTTAATGCCAGAAAAATTACAAATTTTGAGTGCAAATGAGTCATATAATTGATTGTGCGAATTAAGTTATAAGAATATTTAAGGAATCACTGTCTAGTTTTGAGAGTATGCCAGGCCATCAACAATAGTGGGAAACATGGGATAATTTGCATACCGGGCGAAGCCCGTTATGCTAAAATTATCCCATGTTTCCCACTATTGTTGATGTCCCTGGCATACTCTCAAAACTAGACAGTGATTCCTTATATTTCCATTTCATTGTGAAATAAAATTTTAGACTTAGACATTAAAAATGTAGACTAATAGATTTAAATAACACGAGGATTTCCATGCCAATTTCAATAGTCCTCGCACACTGACGTCAAACACAAAGGCAGCCGAACGAGATTTACATGCATATTTGACCTCACATCTGTTGCAACCACTATTGATATAACGACCACTATAAAAATAATTATATCAATAGTGGTTGAGAGTGCATTTCAATAACACACAAATGTAATAACCACTATTGAAATACGACCACTATTGAAATAATTATATCAATAGTGGTTGAGAGTGCATTTCAATAACAAACATAGTTAGTAACCACTATTGAAATACAACCACTATTGAAATAATTATATCAATAGTGGTTGAGAGTGCATTTCAATAACACACATATGTAATAACCACTATTGAAATACGACCACTATTGAAATAATTTTATCAATAGTGGTTGAGAGTGTATTTTGATAACACACATATGTAATAACCACTACTGAAATACGACTACTATTGAAATAATTATTTCAATAGTTGGTGAGATTCAATTCAATAACAAACACAGGTTGCAACCACTATTGAAATAATGTTCACTTTTGATATAAAAATTTCATTATGGATTGAATTATGGTTTTAGTTTTGTAATATTACCAGCAACGATCAAAATAATTATTTAAATCACTTTTGAAATTATAATTTAAATACCTATCTATATCTTAATTTAAGGACAGATGATATAAACAAAATATGGAAGCATGGATTTGTATATATTTTTTTGGGTCTGATTTCATTGAAAATGATGCAAATAATATATTTCTAGAATATAAAGTATTTGTAAAATTGTTAACCTTCCTTATTTATTTATACACTATAATTACTGACCTATATGTTTTCCACCCCAAATCTAATTCTTGTAAAATTTTGGATGAAAAATTAAAAATTTTGTGGTGAAACTTTTCTTTCAATACTGGTCGTATTTCAATACTGTTTGAAACCTATGGTAATCATATTGAAAAGCACTCTTCCCCGCTATTAGATAATTATTTCAATAGTGCTCTTATTTCTATAGTGTTTGAAACATATGGTTATCATATTGAAATGCCCTCTTAACCACTATTGATACAATTATTTCAATATTGGTCGTATTTCAATAGTGGTTACTAACTATGTTTGTTATTGAAATGCACTCTCAACCACTATTGATATACTTATTTCAATAGTGGTTGTATTTCAATAGTGGTTACTAACTATGTTAACTTTGCTATTGAAATGCACTCTCAACCACTATTGATATAATTATTTCAATAGTGGTCGTTATCTCAATAGTGGTTGCAAGACCTCCTTAGCGTCAGATACAGAGACAGATGCGCACGAGATTTGCATGCGTATTAGGCCTCCTTAGCTGTTGAACTATCGACCTGCCTAATTTACATTCCGGAAGAATTATGAAGAAATAACTTCCCCAAGCTTTCAAACAGTTATCACAGAGAAAAAATTACAAAATGGAAATATTCTTTGTTCATAAATTTTAAGATACTATTCAGGACGAAACAATTGTGCTTGTTCCCGTAATTTATTTGAATAAAACAAGACATTAGATGAAAAATGTGATGATGTTATTTAAGACTTAATACAGTACAAAAAGGTCAATACATGTTCAATGCTTCGTAACGCCTATAGAAGTGCATAGACCCCCATGTTTAGTTTAATTTTTAATTAATCTATACCGGTATGTGTAGATTCCAAAACTTGATCCCTATACTTTTTATGAGCTTGAAAGGATTTACAAAAGAATTGACTTAACTTTGAGATAAAAAGATGAAGAATTAGAGATGTGCATTTCATAGCATAGAGTAAGTACATATTATGTCAAATATGATATCTAGGGATGGCAATTTGTAATCGGTTAACCGGTTACTCAGTCGGAACGATTAAAATCGGTTGGAAAATCTGTAATCGGTTAGACGGGGGAAAAGTAAAAGTTTGTGTAAATGTCAAAAAATTTTACTAAAATCTTAATTAAAAAAAACAAATTAAAAAAATTCCGAAAGGTTAGAATTTTTGACTATCAATTTAATGTGATCTGGAGATACCGGTAATTGATACTCACCGGATAAGTATTGCTTGGGTAATTGGTCAGTTTTCGAAATGTTAAATAAATTAAATTTGTTGTTTAAATACATTCCGTTAAGGCGGCTTTACACGGTAATACAAGTCTTATGCAACTTGTCGTATACAACTTTTGTAATATGTTCCTTACCTGTCCACACGATTAAACAGATTTCTATTTAACTCTATTGTCATGCAAATGAATAAAACGCCCAAATTCGAAAGTCTTTGTACATGTGAAAAGTATGTAATTTTAACATAACTTTCTTACGAATTTTATATAGAGATCTAGAGCATATCACATGAAAATCTCATAAAAGTAATGAAAAATATTATATATATGAATATTGAACAAACCATTTCAAATGATAGCCACAAGATGAAATATTTTATATATCATTATTACTATAAATTGATTTTTGCATTATCTACAAATAAAAAGAAAATTGCATGAGTTTCATGTGAGCCATTTTTCTCAGTGTATAATGAATATTCACACATAAGTTCCTCGAATATCTATTTGTTACTATTCGTATTATTCCAATACTGTTAATTACTTGTATTATACATGTTATATTTTTGTGATTGCTTAACTTGTTTTAAACTCACTAAATAAAATATCCACCATAAAAAATGTGTGCAATACGTATAAGAGATTTTGTTAGAAAGTTTTTAATTATAAAGAAGCCCAATCAATAGATAGTAAATGCGCCAATAATATTTTTTGAATTTAGTTTACGTAACTGAGAAACGTATCGTCATTCATTAGATACATGTAATCATTAAAAAATTAAGACA
Source organism: Saccostrea cuccullata (assembly GCF_032062105.1). Classification (NCBI taxonomy): domain Eukaryota; kingdom Metazoa; phylum Mollusca; class Bivalvia; order Ostreida; family Ostreidae; genus Saccostrea; species Saccostrea cuccullata. The sequence goes on from NW_026922646.1 coordinate 6,305, forward strand.
AGAATTTGTAAAAACGTCTCAATTTTTTTATAAAGATAAGAGTTTTACCTTCTTTATAATGTGGTTATTTACATTTTTTTTTAATATAGTTTTAGATGTATTAATTAAAAGAGCACTATAACAATATTAGTAACGTTAATAAAAGTTTTTTTTTTTATTTTTTTTTTAAATTAAATTTACAAATGGATGCATTTGTATTGAAAATGCAGATTCATAAGTTTCCAAGTGATATATGTACTTGAACCGTATCTTACTTTAAATCAGCGTACAAATATTTACCAAACAATTCTATATTTGTTGCAGGTACATGTTTTTTACATTGTACATGTCTTTATCGTTGACCAGTCACTTATGAACAAATTAAAAACTCAAGCCGTTCATTGGTTGGATCCAGAAAGTCGTATACGATTTGTAGTACAGTATAGGAACATGCTCTACTCGAAAAACTGTCAGATGCGACTTTAGAAAGTCGTATAATACAAGTAATAGCGTATTTCACACCGCAATATTTTGCTGTATACGACAAGTTGTATACGACTTGTATTACCGTGTAAAGGCGGCTTAAATTACCTAGCCAGTCATGCTTTTCTTTAATGATTTTAATTAAATGATTGTTCAGCGGCGTGAACTGATTATAATGTGTATGCCCCCCTTCTATTCGTTGTAATTACCTGTCCAATTATAAAACAAACATTGTAAATTAAACGAGAGTTGAATTAATTAAATTAAACACTGCTTTTAAGAAAATTGTGCTCCTTTGTAAAGAAAATAAATAAGATATGCTCCCCGGCCTGAATTCCCATACTTCACAATTATGGTAACCTACATTTTTTTTTTGTTTTTGTTTAGTTTCTTACTCACGCATGCATTTCTAGACCTATTGTTGTATATAAAATCACCTATATGTTTTCTGGTCTCTCTACGCTATTGTAAAATGGTGAAGAGATTCAAATAAAATGATTGATTGGCTCTGAACCTTTATTGTGCTTATTGTGACTTTTTTGACAAATCTATGAACATAACTGAGACTTGCATGTCTTCCGAGTTCCTCCAGTTTTCTTTTTTACGATATTTCTTGTTTTCCTTTTTGAATTGAAATAAAATATAAAAAGTGGTCTGATTAAATGTAATCATTATGTAATATTCCTACATATAACATTTGTTTATTTTAGGAGAGCTTAAAATGATGAAATATGCACATAATTTTGATACGATTAACCGATTAATCGGTCGGAACGTCTTGCGTTTAACCGATTGACAATTCTATATTCGATTGCCATCCCTAATGATATCTAAAGTACACAAATCAAATACTCACCAAATCACTACAGGGGGAGATATGCTACGACGCATGAAACAAAATAATATCGGTTTTAATTATGAATAAACAATTGTTTACCTACTTGATACGTTGGTTCTCCATAAAACATCTCCTCCAAATACTGAAATTCAATAATGGATCAAGGTTTATGAGTTCAATATTCCAAATTACTTTAAAATCTTTTAAGGAAACTAAAGAGAAGTAATAATAATCATACCGAATACTAAACTCTCGGTATGAAGCCTGTGCTGTATATCCTAAATAAATTAGCTACTGATTCTGATAATCAAATAAACTGGAAAACTTTAAGTATTAATTACACTTACTAGTATTTTATGGACTTTGATATTGAATACTGTTCGTTATCTCCATAATATTATCCTTCTTTCTACTGATCGAATCATCCATTTCTAGCTCACATGAGCCAAATCATGCATATGTTCGCAATTATTTAATTGCATAAGGCTATGTTATTTGAGGCTTAATATGAGTTACGTAAATTCATATGCAAACATATGATTGCGACCATAAATCTACAACAAAGGCATTAACCTGATAATATATATTTTTTGTATGAATAATTATTGTACAGTGATTTAAAATTTAAGTTAGGAAAATGTTGCGGAAAAAATTGTTTTGCGAAGTAGCAACTTTTGTAAAAAATATTTTAATTTGCAAATAACCCATTCTTATTTTTCTTAAGAACAACAGGGCTAAGGTTACTCAAGTGAATGATGTGACCTAAGACCAATATTTCACCAATGATTAAACGCCATCCTCAAACACATCTCTAAGCTGTCCCGTTTACAGCCATCATTTCGTAAGTTCTATGGTCGATACAATGATTTTGTCAGCAAATACAATCTATCATGAAATGAAAAGCTGACTTACAATTTTTATACTAATTGTTAGTCCATTATTTACACACTGGATTGTCGATGGATTTTCCGTTATTTCCCGATCATGAAAAGGGGCACACGGCGGGCGTGACCGGTCGGCAGGGATACTCGCACATCCATGGCACCTGGTCCCAACTATGATGTTTGAGAGGTCCGTGTTTGCTCAAGCATTTTATTGTTTAATAGATGTTTGAGCTTCAATACTGTTTGTTATCTCTATATATCCCATCTTGACAAAAGTTCATGACATTTTCTACGAAATTTAAACATTACGTTATTAAATACACATTCTTCACTTCTGTTTCTAATTTTTCTATTGATATATATCTGTTCGCTGACGTCTAATTAAGTTAATTTTTCATTCCACACTAACTAGATTTATTTAAATGAGGTCATCAAGGTATTCAGATTTGTCTTGTAAAATATGGAGGATAAATATTGTTCTAAATTAATCACAGTTAATTGTTATACATGTATAATGTATGTGCATGAATTAAATTTTACTCTTTGAAAATAAGTATTTTCCAATTAAAATACTCTCTCTTTTTCTCTTTCTCTCTCTCTCTCTCTTACCTTCAGTTTTGTCTGTCTTTGTATCTAATCAAGAAAAGAAATTGTGATATATAGTGCATAAAATATTTAAGTGACATTATAAAGCGAAAGAAATATAAGAAATATAATATAATACTTATACCGAATCTAATAATTCTCTGGTATATATGATGTCTTAATCTTCTTTTTCTTAGGATTACTATTGCCAGTATAACGCAGAGTAAGAAAATGCCAGACACAATTCCACCAACGATAGCTCCTGTGTTTAAGAATACTTGTTCTTCCGTTTGTTTGAAAGTTATGTTTGTAGTGGTAAATTGTGATCTACAATGAAAATGGCATGCTCAATTCAATCAATCTAAACAATATAAGTTATAAATAATTTTTTTAGTTTAGTTTAACCTTACGTATTTGGACAAGAGGGATCTGCATAATAGCATTGCTGATGTTTGTTGATATTGAGGCATTCAGGATCTAAAATTGGGAAAATTAAAACATTGCAATCCAATTTTCTTGTTATCTTTAAACAAATCAGATTTCCTAATACAAGTTAGAAATATTTAAAATAAAACACGTTCCTCACATTCGTACAAATCAGTCCCTCTGAAATGATTTGCTGGACAACCTTCTTTGAAATGATGACAACTAACTTGATCCAAGAATCCAAAGCCAAGTGTCTCTAGACAGTTACCTATGAAAAGTGAACTGGATTTTTTTAAAAAGCAGAATAGAAATGAATAATTAAAAACTTGAAATTTTGTCTTGTCTTTTTCTAACGTATTCTTTATTTAAAAAATGATGATAAAAAATTAATAATTTTTATGCATGTTCATTTGAAATTTAGTTTTGTTATTGAGTCACAAAATTCCTTTTGTACTTTGAAATGGGAATATGAAGCAAATATACATGTAAACTGTACTAGTATATAATTATTTCCGTTTACCAATATGAAAAATTAAAAATGGTGATTTTATTTAAATACATGTATATATAAATCAAAATGCGTATTTCTTATTTAAATTAAAAAAACACAGAATGTATAACATACATCAACCATAGGATCGCTTATATCTGACTTTGAAAATTTGGGGTTTGTAAAAATTGATAGTTTTATCACCTCAAATTCTTCGTATGTTGAATTAAGGCAGTCTTAAGATCTTAGGAAACTAGGCAAGATTAAGAAATAAACAATTGCTTACATTTCAACAATAATACCTTAGTTCTGAAGAAATTAGATTGAAATAGCTGTTAGAGTCATTCTCATCAGCGATCTGACTTTAGCAAAATTCAAAGTACAGTTTAATATTTAACCTAAAATCTCTCTAAGGATTTTGATTTCGGCATATTTACAATTGTGTTATAGAATATTACCTTTTTCATACAACCCCACAGTAAACTTGTAACAAAACTCCACGAGAGCTGTTTTGTTTGTATTTGGAACACATGTGTACTGACTCCGTCCATTCTCATCCACACTGCAGTTGAGTCTTTTTGCGCTTTCATTGAATTCTGTCTCATTTAAAGGACAAGAATTGACGGTATAACCAAAACCGTTGTAGGTCATTCCTGCAAATGTATAATAACGATCTTATAAAACACTGTTCTTATTTTTTTTTTGGCTCCTGGACTGTACGAAATTCTTCTTTTAGCGTGAATATAGTAAGAATTTTACAAAATTAGTGAGGTTGTGACCCATAATGATCAAGATTATTTATTTCTAGAATGAGCTTATATTAAGGTATTTTTTTTTCAAAATTGGTCATCGGAGAATTTTTTTAAACAAATAAGCATGTACATGTAGCAGGGAAACGTTTAATCCTTAGCGTTTGATGTAACATGTACCAAAATTGTAACATTCGTGATCTTTGGCTCCAAGGTAAAGGTTCTAAAGGGCCAAGATGATTATATTCTGGAGATACATGTACATTACAATTTGTACGAATTTTTTTGTACTCCAGGACACTTTTGTAACATCATTTAGATGGCAAGTTATTTAGTCCTAAATATAACAAAAAGCCAAGCCTCAACAAAGCTATTAAACCTTTACTTTGTATATACTGTCTTCCTTCCTTTTTATTCTTACTAAAATAGAAAATTGTTTTATGTCTAAAAAAAAATTACATGTATAATAAGAAAAATTCATATAGAGGAATAAAATTTGCAAAATTTTATTTGAAAAAATCCGAAAGTACATTTTTGAATTAACGTTATTATATGAATTTCAGATTTCAGTCAGAATTTAATAAAAGGAAACAATTAAAGATTCCCTATCCATTTTTCAAAGATAAAATAACTGATATTGATGACACATTTACATGCAAACTATTTAAAAACATTTCAAATGTTAATTACAGTGTATATTAAGTAAATGTTTGGTGATATACAAATTCGTGTATAGGTCAATTTGAACGGAATTAAAAGTTTCGTGTAATTAACTTTTAAAAGGGCCACGATGTTAATACAAATTCTTCATTCGATGCAATAAATTAAGTTTAATAGTTTTGTATTTTTTTTCAAAGGAGAATGTGTTTTTAAGGGGAATATGACTAAGGTCGAAAATAGGAACAGTTATACTGTTATAAGTTGAAAGCACATTGCTCTTCGTTTCTCCCCCTCTCCTCGATCCTTAAAAAAATCTTGATATGCGTCTATCTGCGTATATGCGGAGTACGAAATATGATATAGTGTTATCTAATTTAAGACATGGAAGGCATGTTTTTATTTGTCAAAAGTTATTTATTTTCCAAGAAGGTACATTTTTTTTTAAAAAAAAGAAGAATGTTGTTTTCTATTTTAAAAGGGTGACACTGGAATCGAACAATTCAACAATCTCTTGGCACTACCGTGTGCATGTACATACATTTGTACGGTATATAGTGTAAATCGTACAAATATGATATTTTATCTGAATTATATATGTTATGTGATAGTCATATACTCGGAGACTTTAAATTATTATTGCAAAATTTTTTTTATAATTTTTCTCAGGAATTGTGTTTTAAGGTTACAGTTTTATGTATTATATTATATGTTGTCATTTCATAATAAATGACATATTTTTGAAACAAACATGTCTTGCGTTATTTGGCAAAAAATACAAGCTCAATGTTGTCAGACAGATGTTTAATTCAAGGAATGAAAGCTGAACGTAAATGATATTTTATGCCAGTAAAATTATTTTAAGTTAAGTTTCATGTATTATATGTTAATTTGTATTTCCCCACTTTGTGCCTCTTTATCTGTAAACCCGTTGGGACCCCCGGTAATTTTATCCTTTTGAGATAAGAGAACTAGCATCATTATATCTACTGCTATTGTGAAGACAAGACGGCCAAATATTTGCTGAAATATTTTTTTGGATTACCCACCTCCATCCCCAAACAGACTTTAACTGTACATTAGGCCACCTCAAGCTCATACGTCTATATTTTCATTGTAAATAATTCCTTTAGATGTATATTATATTGTTAGTCATATCCGCCATATTTTGGAGGCCACCTATTTTGCCAAATTACATATGTTATGTAATACATACTGGGATACTAATTGTTATTGCATAATTGTTTTATAACTTTTCTCAGGAATTGTGTTTTAAGGTTACATTGTCTTCCAGTCTTTTTTATTCAGTTTTATGTATTATTATATTATATGTTGTCATTTCATCGAAACAAACATGTCTTGCGTTATTTGGCAAAAAATACAAGCTCAATGTTGTCAGACAGGTGTTTAATTCAAGGAATGAAAGCTGAACTTAAAAAGAATAAATGTGATTAACCTATGATACTTCCATTGCCCCTATGTTATAGGCATTTGTGCATCTTTTCTTTGAATAAGTATATTTATAAAGAACGAGAAATTTTATCTGTAAAATTTTTAGATAGCAAAAAAAAAAAGCAATTTGATATCCAGAGCATTGACTAGCTGTTCGCTTGAATGGCTGTTTATTTAAAACCCCTGCATATTCTTTGTACTCAATTAAGGTACACTCACTTACTCTTATAAAATGTTGCTTTAAGGGTAATACATATTTTTGGCTGATTTTGATTTAAAATGACATATTAAAAGATAAATCCCTGAAATATAATGAAATCGTAGGTTTACTTGGTGCTTAGATTTGAGACTTTGTTTTGCTTTCTATATAATTCAATACAAAAATTTGCACATTTTTTTACCATATGACAAAATCTTATGTAATTCTCCCCAAGTACTTGGTAAGCATTATTCAGATTACCAATTTGAATGCAAATCTATGAGAAATATATCTGATTTCTGAAAAAAGTTTATTTGTGTTCATGATATGCTCATGATTTTCCAAAAGAAATGTGTTTACTGAGTAAAATACAAATAAACAATTATACCATGGCTTGCTTGCAAATTTGGCCACTAAAGACATGAATTACAACTTGACATATTTTTAATGGAATAATAGTCATTTATGTCATTAAAAGTTATCTCTCTTATCAGAGTATCAATGGACCTTAAGAAGTCTGGCGTTAGCAGGCACGTAGCATCGATTTTGAAAGTGGGGGGCCAACCTGAGAAAAATTTTTTTACTTTCCTAAAAAAAGTTGACATGCAATAAAAAAAAATTAAAGATTGCCCAAACTCGAAAATCCTATTTCGTGGTAGTGGTGGTGGAGGTGGTGGTGTTGGGGTGGTTCGGGGGGGCGGGGGGTGGGTAGTGGCCAACCTTTTTTAGGGCCAACTTCCTTTCACTTCCAATTTTTCCTATACTTCCCTGCTATCAATATACTGTGCTAAAAAGTGGGGGGGGGGGGGGGGGGGGGGGGGCAACCATCTTTTCAATGGACAAAGGTAATGTTGGGGAAAAAAGTGGGGGCCCCCCTCTGCCCCCCCCCCCTCGGTTGCTACGTGCCTGGTTAGTGCTTTGACTAAAAAATGAAAATTTAAAAAAAAATCACAAGGACTTTCTGAATTTGCCACTTTCTTTGGGTAGCACCAAATTTATTTGAAAATTACAAAGGTACATATCTGAACTGACTTTATTGAGTGATTTTCAGAACTCAGTCAGAGTTTTAAGTAAAAATAATCAAAGATTCCCAGTCCATTTTTCAAAGATGAAAAAATAATTGATATAATTGACACATTATGTGCAAAATTTTAAACTTTTCGAATATGAATTAATTAAGTATTGCTAATTTGGTTAATTTGGTTAATATGAATTCGCGTAAAGGTACACATAAATGAAATTAAATGTAATTTACTCGATAATTCGAATGAATGTATTTTATTTTTTATCAGGGTAACGATATAAAATTAATACAAATTCTTTATTCGATGCAATAATGTTTATAAATTTTGTATTTTTTTTTTCAAAAGGCGAGAATCAAGAAGCTTTCAGGACCCCCAGCTTCAAGTTTTCCCTGTTTACCCAGTGGAAACCTTAAGATGGCCTCAGATCCCAGATATCTGCATGTCTATCTCATAATGCACGGGGTATCTAAAGAGAATGTAATTGTTTAGGTTTTAAAGGGGGGGATATAACTAAGGTCGAAAATAGGTATTGTTTTACTGTTATAGTTCAAAGCCCAGTGCTATTGGTCCCCCTCCTCCTTAAAACTCCTGGATCCGTGTCTGCTATATGGAGTACAAAAGATATGTTTTCCACGTTTAAGACACTGAAGATATGTTTTTGATTGTACAAGGTGATTTATTACCCGAGAGGTACTTTTTTTCTTTAAATTAAATGTTGTTTTATATGTTACAGGGGAAATTGGCCACTAGAGTTGAACAATTTAACAATCTCTCGGGAAGGCCGCCTCCCCCTCTTCCATTACCACGTGCATGTTTTTGTATATACGGTATAGTGTAAATCATACAAATAAAAACTTATTTTGATTATCAAATACAATCAAATCAACACTACAGAATATACAAATATTTGTTATTAAGTTGTTGACGTGTTCACTTACTTGAAAACTCCGTTGTCAGCTGTCCCGTGTTAGAGATTCTGAAAAATGTTAAGATTAACTAAACTGAGTCTTGTTTCATTGATTTTATTTATTACGATCTTTATAAAACTTAAATTACCTTGACCCTTAAAATGAGAGCAAATCGAAAGAAGAAATAACTGTATACTCACGTGTTCAATCTAAAAATGCATCTTTTCTTTTGATAAGTATTTATGTAGAACGATAAATTTTATCTGTAAAATTTTCCGATTACAAATAAAAGCAGGTTGATATCTGGGGTATTGTTGTTCGCTTGACTGGCTTTAAATAACCCTGCATGTTCCTGCATGATTACGCATGTGGTATTGAAAAAAAAAAAACAAGAGGCCCATGGGCCTTATAGGTCACCTGAGCATCATACAACAACTCTCAAATGATTGAAATTGGTTCATGTTTAAAGCTAGATGCTATGACATTCACAATTTTGAAAGAGGCACCATTGCTAATCATTTCTATACACTTAGCAATAGTTTAGTTTGTTTACTTAATACCGATAAGCAGGATAGGGGAACAAAAGAGTATGTCAACTAATCAGTAATATTCAGCAATAATCAGGAGTGCTCCTACCACACATGAACACCTGACCGTAGGCCTACACACTGCACAATTTTTGAAAAAGCACACTTGCTTATCAAAAATGTTTGATTAATACCAAGGAGCAGATTTCAAACAATTCATTTTCAGTATATAAGTAGAGCCCCCTTCCCCATTTTGGTATCCCTGACCCAGGGGCCTTGAAATTCACAATTCTGGAAGAAGAGTCCATCATATCTATGTAAATAGTTCATCTGCTTATTACATGTACCTAGGAGTAGAGAAAAAGATTTTCATAGATGTAATGTATTTACATTATACAGTGAAACCTGTCTAATCCGACATGCACTGGGAGACAAATTCTGTGTCGGAATAGACAGGGTGTCGGATTGCACAGTGTTAAAAATGGGGAAAATAGCAAAATGGGAAAGAAATTTGACGTCGGAATTCACAGTGTGTCGGATTTTTCAGGTGTCGGATTAGACAGTTTTCACTGTATAATAATTATAGAGCCCCGCCCTAACACCAGAACCTCTGACCCTGGGGCCTTAAAATTCACAATTTTAGTAGAGGCACTCTTACTCATCATAACTATGTACTAAGTTAGTTTATTTAATACCCAGGAGCAGAGAAAAAGATTTTCAAAGATTTAATGCATTTTCACTATATAATAAATAGAGCCCCGACCTAACACCAGAATCCCTGACCCCAGGGCCATAAAATTCACAATTTTGGTAGAGGCACTCTTGCTCATCATAACTATGTACTTAGTAGTTTATTTAAAACCTAGTAGCAGAGAAGAAGATTTTCAAAGATTTAATGCATTTTCACTATATAATCAATAGAGCCCCACCCTAACACCAGAACCCCTGACCACTCTGGGGCTGTGAATTTCACAATTTTGATAGAGGCACTCTTGCTCATCATAACTATTTAATTAATTAGTTTATTTAATACTCAGGAGCAGAGAAGAAGATTTTCAAAGATTAAATGCATTTTCACGATATAATCAATAGAGCCCCGCCCTAACACCAGAACCACTGACCCATGGGCCATAAAATTCACAATTTATGTAGAGACACTCTTGCTCATTATTGCTATGTACTTAGTTAGTATACTTAAAACTAGGAACAGAGAAGAAGATTTTCAAAGAAATAAAGCATTTTCACTATATAATCAATAGAGCCCCACCCTAACACCAGAACCTCTGACCCTGAGGCCATAAAATTCACAATTTGGTAGAGGCACTTTTGCTCATCATAACTTTTAACTTAATTTGTTTATTTAATACCAAGGAGCAGAGAAGAAGATTTTCAAATAATTAATGCATTTTCACTATATGATCAATATATCCATGCCCTAACACCAGAACACCTGACCCTGGGGCCATGAATTTCACAATTTATGTAGAGGACTCAATGCTGATTACAATCATACCAACAGTTTGACTGCTTGATGTCCGGGAGTAAAGAAGAGGATTTTTAAAGTAATATACGCCGTATGGATGCCGATTTGTATGTGAAACAAAATGATTAAATGATTTGAAATACATAAAATGTCATGAAAAAATAATATTTCCACAAAATTTAACGGTAATCTAACAACCAAGCTCTATAATAAACGTGATGACTTTAACTTTTCTTTCGTCAGTTTCCCTTACTTGTGCAGCAATATACCTTCATCACCTGCATACGGTGTATATATATCTCAGTTGATTCCATACGCAAGAGCATGCTCTACGTATGAACAATTTGTTAAACGAGGTAAATTATTGACAAGCAAGTTGATGAAACAAGAATATCAACAGTCTCGATAAGGTCATCATTTCGTAAATTCTATGGTCGATACAATGACCTTGTCAGCAAATACAATTTATCATTGAATGAAATGCTGACAGAAGTTTTTCATACCAATTGTTAGTCCATTATTTATACACTGAATTGACGACGGATTTTTTCCGTTATTTCCTGATTATGACAACGAGCTTACGGCGGGTGTGACCGGTCGGCAGGGGATGCTCACTCCTCCATGGCACCTGATCCCACCTCTGATGTTTTGGAGGTCCGTGTTTGCTTTGCTCCTATTTTGTATATTGTTTAATGGACGTTGAGATTGAATACTGTTCGTTATTTCCATATCCTTCTTTGAGTAAATCAACATAAGGACTTCTTTTTCGTGAGTACACTTTCTTGAAGAAATCAGATTTTTCTGAATCAAAGATTTTGATGTTTGCTCCTAAGTGCACTTGAAAATGATTCTTTGTTTAATGTTTGGTAAAAGGTGTTGGATGGAATCTGTATATTTTGTAATGTTTGAGAATCCTATATCATCATAATACCTAATTAACAGTATCTTGGTACAATTTGTATTGCATTAAAATTAAAACTAAATTCATTTCCTTGAGGCTTGCCATTTGAGTTAAATATCATAACTTTAGATTTATTTACATTAACTTGAAGTTTCCAATTTGAGCAATAGTTTCGGAGAAAATCAAGACTGGTTTGTAAACCGCTTTTGCTTTCTGAGAAGAGTACAACATCATCAGCATATAACAGACAATTAACATGAATATTTTTTACTTGCACAGGATCACATTTTCCATTTTTTAAGTCATGGACGATAGCATCAATAAAAACATTAAAAAGTGTGGGGCTTAAAACATCCCTTTGTTTGACACCACACTCAGAATAGAATACATCACTTAATCCATCAGAAATTTGATTCTACTCATTGTTTACTATACATTAATTATAAAATATTGAACGTTTTTTGGGAAATATTACATTCAAGAAGTTTATAGAATAAATCTAATCTCCATACAGTGTCAAATGCCTTTCAAAGATCAATAAAAGCAGCATAGACCTTTTTGTTTTTTTAGTGATCAATTATTATTTTTATTGAGAACAAATGGTCTGATTTTCTACAGTTTTCCTTAAAACCAATTTGATTTCCACTTATCAGTGATGTAGATTTTAAAAATTCAAGTAGCCTAGTATGGATTATTCTGTTGAAAAGTTTTCCTAGATTTGAAGTAACTGATATACCTCGGTTAGGATCAAGCTTATTACCCGACTTATACAGTAATACTAAGTAGCTCTCATTCCAACTTTCTTGGAATACACCAGAATTAAGTAAAAAGTTAAAAATAATTTTTCAATGTTTCAGCATTACAGATCCCCCATTTTTTAACATTTCATTTGATATCATATCCATGGAAGAACTCTTTCCATTTTTCAGGGATTTGAGGGCACTCCTTATTTCAGTAATAGTAATTTCTGGTTCAAGGTAATGATTATGATGTAAACACTGTGCTGGATAATTATGCCACTTCAAAAGTGGCATTTTGGCGCCCGCCAAATCCTCATTTCACATAAAAATCATGTATACCAAGTGGTAGACCATCACTCACAGAGTTCATAACTACCTTTGTTACAGGTAAATCTCACCTGTCAGGTGAGATAATCACCTTTGAACAAAAAATTCCCATAGGAAAAATAAAGTTCCTATAGGAAAAATAAAATTCCTGAGGGATATTATCGAAATCCTGCAGGATTTCTTAATTTCCTGCAGGATATTTAAAAATTCCTGTAGGACTATAATTTACCATGGGAGAATTTAATTTCCTAAGGGAATTTATTTTCCTAAAGGAGAAAAATAAATCCTATAGGAGAAAATATATCCTATAGGAAAAAAAATTTCTCCTAAGGGAATTTTTTTCTCCCTTAGGAAAAAAAATTCCCATAGGATTAAAATTCCCATTGGAATTTGAGAATTATTCCTATAGGATTATTTTTTGTGCCATCTTCTTCTTAATTTCATAATCTTTTAGTTTTAAAAAAATCCCTTAGGAATTTAAAATATTACTCCCATAGGATTTATTTGTATCTACCCATTTTGAGTATGTTGTACTGTTTCCTCTTATTTGTGTGTGGATGTCAGTGTTTAACGAGAACATCAGCCCCAAGAGCCTTGATACAATCTATCACAAAGCCTTGAAATTACAATCTCACACAAGGAAATAATTTCACTATATATTACTATATAGCTTGAATTAAATTATTTATTTTTTAGATTCTCAGCAGAAATTTCATAAAAGAGAAAATAAAGATTAATGCTTAAACAAAAATTTGAGATCAGAAAAAATATGCCTTATGCGGCTTTTAAGATGGAAAATCAACAGTAAATATACCTACCCCGAAATGCACATTGGATTCACATGTTGACAAACAGCCTACACACCATCAAGAAAGTTGCATCATGTGCACCGAAAA
>NW_026922647.1:0-20237 GCF_032062105.1 Saccostrea cuccullata
AAAGAAAACAGTGGCATCATGTGCATAAGTTCCGTAGACACGCTTCCTTTTAATTTTACATAACTTTGTTTATTTAATTCAACAGAAATATTTGTGACAACTACATTTCCGAAGTCATTTTTTACTTTTTGAAAAGTGAAAAGTATGACACCATTATCATTTGCAATTCTAAATTGCTAAATATTTTAAAATTCAAATTTTTATATTAATCTATTACCAAATCTTGATTTTTTTCCCTAGGAAGATCTGGTTACAAACAAAAGGAAGCCCCAGTTCAAGAATTGACCGTGCTGTGTTCAAAAATGAAAAGACAATTTCAACAGTAAAATATCAGGATTTTTCTGTCAGACACTAGCAATGTATTTGGCACAGGAGTTCGCACGTGTATGAATTTACAATTTTTTTAGCAAATCAAAAATATGTCATACCTTTAATAACATTCTATTATGTATTTTTAAAGGTATGACATATTTTTTTCATTTCGGGAAATTGATACGTTTGTTAACTCGTGTGGTTTTTGGTACATTTCACAAAAAATAGTTTTTTTTTAATGAAATTTTATTCAATAATTCGTTGTTGGTTTTGTTGGATGGCCAGTTTTGAATTTATTTTATTTTCAAATTGAATAGTTATTTTTATTTGTTTATTCCTGTCAAGTGATGAAGATATAAAAAAAGGACTTGCTTCTGAATTTATTCAAAGACAAAAATACAGAGAATTTGTGTAAACATCTTTGTATATAAAATGAGTGTGCCGCTGTAACAGATTGTATCTTTAAACATTAACTTTATATATTTATATCAATACTGAACGGATATTGGGCTGTTTCTGCGGAATACAATTATATTTTATGTTCAGAAAAGATATTTTATTATTATTAATTCTTGTATACTGTTGTATGTGGGGAAAACGTCAGCTCAAAGAATTATTTGCACGAAAAAAGAGATTTGAATAAATACATTTCATGTGCATGTATTGTTTGACTTTTGCGAGAAGCGCTGACTTTTACAATCAACGGCTTACTTTCACAACAGGAAAATATACGGTAACTCTTTCGTAAAAGAATTGTTGATCTTAACATTTAACAAAACGATGATAACAGGCTATTTCAAAGATCATATTACTTTGTCTAGGAAGGAAACGGCAACATTCCAACCCCCAATACTCTCCATTCCAACCTTGACTAACTGCCAAGTTTTCCTACCGAAATGTGTCTTCTTTCTTCTTTATTTAATTTCTTATCTATTGAAAATAAAAGGATATATTAATTCTCGTGAATAAGGTATTTAAATTAATTTTATTCTACCACCAATAATATATTTTGTTTGGTTAATAATATCAAAGCCCCTAATAACATAACTTTCACCTCAATGGACTTTTTCTGATCTATTTTCAATTCCATACCTCCATACATGAAGCAGGGTTAAATGTAAGCCGTCAACTGTAAAAGTCAATGTCTTTGCAAAAGTCTAACAGCTTGTCAGAGCCAAAGACTCAAGTGAGTGTTCTTGATTAAAAATTCGTTTGTCTGTCGCTGCCGTTGTTGTTGTAAACTTTGTTCATACATCTTCTCCATTGTTCTCCTCCAGAACCTAAGGACCAATTTCACCCAACCTTGTCACAAAGCAATATTAGGTGTAGGGGATTCAATTTTATTCAAATGAAGGATCAGGTTCTTCAAGTGGAGATAATTCAAAATGATTGGTTTTTTTTATGGAAGCCAATATAACGAATTGTCACATTTGTTATAAAAAGTTTAATTCGTTTTGATAATAAATTTCATTCACAAAAATATTTTAAAAACAATCTTTATATGGAATAAATTTGTTACATGTATAAAAAAAAATTTAAGATTTCGTTTTAACAATTTTAATTCGTTATAATCGATTGTGGAATTGTCGAATACAAGTTCGTTAAAAATAAAAGAAATCTAAATTTTTGTTATAACGAATTTACAACAAACTCCTAAATTTGTTTTCACGAATAAAAATGATTAATTTGAACGAATTCGTCAATTCGTTTTATATGATTAAAAAAAAATGTATTATACTTTTGACTCTTGATACAAAATATGATTAAACGAATTGGAAATTAAAATGGGGAATGAAAATTAAAAATTCATTTAAAAGAATTAAATCTTTTTTGAAAAAAAAAATCAACTTTTGTTAACAAATTTTATTCGTTATATATGATAAAAATGAATTTAAAAAATTGACATGGAATTCCTAAACACTTTGTGTTTTTTGAAAACAAAGACTAGATAAAAACGATATTTTCTCAAGTCTTGATGAAAAAAAAACAACAACACAAAACTACGTACAGGACAATTTTTCTAAATGTACGTATGACGGCCTAATGTGTGACTTTTGTAATATATGATCATAAATTAGACATTTATACGAGAAATATCGCGGCTTTTAGAAACGCATATGTTTATCTTTACCTCATTAAATACTCACAATAATCCATGCATGTTAAATACATGTATCAATCAATGTCCCGTAAAGTTTAAATATTTATGTGTTATGTGTTAAACAATATTCTACTCTTAGTCAGTTTTGCAGTTTAAATCATCCAGATTATTTACAGTTACGACCTTAACAGTTTTCAAGGGGATATAAACTCTTTCACTGCAACACATGAGTTGTATATTAATATATAACCTACACTGAATGTATGGAAGACTTTTGATGTACATGTGCAGAAATGTTTGTGCAACAAATGTGCAAAAAGTACAATAGTACAACCATGTAAAATGCTGATTATTGAAATAGTAAATAATTAAACAAAGATCTAAGAATTATATTTGATGAAAAACTACAAACCACGTATGCACTCGTTATATGTTTATCAGTTATATACATGTATATTGTTTGTAAATAATGTCGGTATTCAAGACACCCCCTTCCCCTTTCAAAAAAAAAATCAAAGTACTGGTAGTACTGAAAGACGGCGGTGGCATGAATGGTTTTATTTGTTTAACGTCCATTTGGATTATAAATTTTGAACAGCGAGGGATGTTTTTCTTGCTAGCTGTTACTGCGACACAGGATATCAATCTGAATTAAGTGCGGATCTCTATGTTCCGCAGTGGGAGTCGAATCCGCGTCGTACGGATGGACTCCTTCAGGTCCGTACTTTCAGAGCAAACCCGCAACGTCAAATGGTGACAGGCATTAAAGAAGATAAAATGTTGTAACAATTTGTAAAATGATATACATGTATAAATTATAAAAGTTTATTTTATGTTTTCACAATACATGTACATATATTTTTATTTATAAATTTATATTTTTGTACCAAAATTAAAGTGTTATGAATTCTCACTGTGATCTAAAATGTTCTCTACTCTTAAGTAAATTTTTCATAAAAAAAAACAAAGCAAACTTCAAATAGATCTATGCATAAATAAACAAATTATAAGATATTTTATATAATGTATTGTGTCGCATTATGGCACTGGGAAGATAATGTTAGAGTGTTTAAAGCAGCGTCACGATTCCTTTTTTTGCTAAAAACAAGTTAGATAACTCCCACTTAAATTAAGGAATTTCCATGATGCACCGAATTGAGTTTCCCTTAATCTTTTAAATAACAGTCAGGAACCAATCTCGCGCACAGATGGAACCTTGTGAAGATTTATTTAAGTTATGGACAATATTTTTTACTATCCTTCAACTAAATGGGCTATCTTATTAATTAGCTGTCAACATTGACAGCGTCTTTCGCTATTCTTACTTGTTTGTTATGCCTATGGATTTGATAAAGAAAAAACGATTTCGGTAAGAAAACTACCATTTCCCTTGTACGCTAAAGAGGAAAAAACTTAATTGCTTTCCTATGCGTAGAAACGTCATCGGATGCTTCGTAAACTGCCAAAAATAAAGCAAATACCCTGACATTTTCCAAGACGACACAATAGATAGTGAATAAAAATCCGATGTTTACCAAAATATGTTTGATACTTTTATTTCGAAATAATACTCGACGTGTATAATTTTTAAAAAATGGATTTTTTTTATCATGCGTATCTACATTAAAGCATGTTAAATAAATATTAATTTGTGTCTATATTTTATCAAAAGAATTCAGATACACTAAAATATGTCAAATAAAATATTGCTTATAATTTCATCTTATGGCGCCAATTATTTTTCGAGAAAAACCTTGTCCACGATTTTAAAGGACAACCCTCGTATACTGCTCAAAAAAAAAAGAGAGAAAGAAAAACAAAGTAACAAAATATATTTCTGCCTCTATTGTTCTTCTTTCTTTTAAAAATACATGTATTCGTTTTTCTTATGTCTGTGGCATTGTAAACAGATATTAGAAATTATTTCAAATAATCAAAAGACTCAGTTAAATTACAATAAACTACTTAAGTTTTATTGAATAAAAAAATTCACCAAAAGAGTATTTAAGAAACAGCCGCGCTTGTGTTGTTTAGCAATTATAATTATTTGATTTCGGAGTTAGAAAGTGAAACAATTATCTACAAATATTTATCATCAAATTTTCTGAAAATAATGTGCACGAAATTAGTTTTCGCACATGAGAGAAAAAACGAAAGAAATCATGTACGAATTGACTTTTGAAGTTTGCATACGAATATACGAGTCGGTTGGTGTACGAGTTAGTTGTAATTAAATGAATATTCATGAGGCGAGGAATATTGATAACGGAAATTATAAGGAATTAAGCTTTGTGTCCATTAACGAAATGTCTTCGAAATAGCTTGAAAGTATGTGTTAACTATGTACATTTTATTTTCAATCATCGAAACAAGTCTACTTTCACTATTTCGACTCTGCAAAAATCGCCGCTAGGATCCCCGTGTGTTTACATGTTGTTTATTCATAAGCCCAGACCAGCAGCAATAGCCTGTGGCTATAAATAGCCACCGTCTAAAAAGATTTATCTAGATGAATTTTAATGAATTCATGGTAAGTTTTTTAGAGGCAGAATCGGGTAAAGATATGATGATAAAACATTTTATGATCTTTTTATTTGCCTTTACTTTACAAGCCTTTTAATAACTGTCATTTAAATTTTACATTTCAAATTTTTAGACGGTGGCTATATATAGCCACAGGCTATTGCTGCTGGTCTGTGTAAACACACGGGGACCCTAGCGGCGATTTTTGCAGAGTCAAAATAATGAAAGTAGACTTATTTCGATGTTTGAAAATAAAATGTGCACAGTTAACAAATACTTTCAAGTTATTTCAAAGACATTTCGTTGATTGATAAAAAGCCTAATTCCTGATATTTGCCGTTATCAATATTTCTCGCCTCATGAATATTCATTGAGTTACGCCGAACTAAACTAACTCGTACACCAACCGACTCGTATATTCGTATGCAAACTACAGAATGTCAATTCGTACATTTTTTTCGTTTTTTCTCACATGTTAGAAAAATCCGTTTCGTACGCACATTGTGTTTCTTTAAAATTACCAATTAATTGTTGAAAAATATTTGAAGATTTCATTGTATGATTGTTTCACTATCTATCTCCGAAATCAAATACTAGTAATTGCTAAACAACACACGGCTGTTTCTTGAATACTGCTTTGTAAATTTTTTTTTACAATAAAACTTAAAAATAGTTTATTGAAATTTAACAAACTTTGTCTTTTTGTTTGAATTTCTTATATCTGTTTACAATGCTATATTAATAAAGCGAATATATGTATTTTAGGAAAGAAGAAAAAAGATTACTACATCTTAATCAGTTAATAAAATGGTTGTTGGAGGTATATGATGCCATAAAATTTGCTAAGTTTATTAACCATTCTAGTTTTTAAAAATTAGACTTTGTCTGATTATCTCGGACACAAAAACGACTCAACGGATAAAAATTTGTCAAAGCTATAAATAGATTATAACGGACAATTTACCCATTTATTTCATTCCTATTTAGAAACTCTAAGTTACGTGCCTCTAGTAAATTTACCCTTTAAAGGGTGTACAAAAAAGGTACTCAAATACATGTGCATGAAATAATACTATTATTAGGATTTTATGCGATTTTAGTGGGCTAAATTTAGGTCAGTCTTCTGGTGTGTTCACAAAGCAGTAAATATGTATTTCGCAATGATTTGCAGGGTTATTGCATAATTATTAGAATATTACGTATGAGAAATACCATCATCGCAAACCATAGCCAAAATGTACGATCCCCTCCCATTCTGGAGAAAGCTCCATGCGCATATATACAGACTCCGATCGTGACTTGAGACGACGGAAAATAGAGACAGAAAAATATTTTGTTATTCTTTTTTTTCTATCTTTTTTTTCGAGCAGTATACGAGGGTTGTCGTGTACAAACCGTTTTTCTTGAAAAATAGTAGGCGTTGCAAGATGAAATTTTCGCAAGTATTTATTTATTATATTTTAGTGTATCTGAATTCTTTTGATAAAATATAGACAAAAAATTAATTCTTCATTAACATGCTTCAATGTACTTACGCGCGAAAAAAACGGTTTTAAAAATAACACATGAGTATTGTTTCGAAATAAAAGTATTAAAAAGTAATTTGGAAAACATCATCCTATTTTTTATTCACTATCTATTGTGTCGTCTTCTGGAAAATTTAAGGACATTTGCTTAATTATTCTATCAATTTATCCAACATCCGAAATGGGAAAGTGGTAAATCCAACACACGAAAACGGCGGCGTTCGATGACGATACTACGCTCTGGAAAGCAGTTCAGTTTTTTCCTCTTTAGTGTACTAGAGAAATGGGAGTTTTCTAAGCGAAATCGTTTTAATCAAATCGAAGGGTAGAACAAACAGCTTAAGGAATAGCGGAAGGCGCTGTCAATGTTGACAGCCAATATATATATAAGATTCTTTAGTTGAATGATAGTAAAAATATTGTTCATAACTTTAGAACTAATAATTCTTCACAAGGTCCTATTTGTGCGCGAGATTGGTTTCTGGCTGTTATTTGAAGAATTAAGGGAAACTCAACTATGTGCATCAATGAAATTCCTTAATTTAAATTGGAATTATCCAACTTGTTTTAGCAAAGAGGAAACTTGACGCTGCTTTAGAAATTTTGACATCATTATCATCCATGTGTCGTAAGGCGACAAAACACATTAAGGTCAGACGAGACGTTCCTCAGAATTTGTTCCGTATATCTTCGTAATGTATGAAAAATATTCAAAATTTTAGTAACATTCTGATTTATAAACCAGTTTCTAAACCTTTTTTAAAAATTTAAACACTTTAACATATGAAACTGGAAAATTATTTTTCTTCCCCAAAGGATTATATAAGAAAAACTACCCCTGGTATCTTGCAGAAATGCCTGGTAAGGTACCTAAATTTTTTGTGAGTAAACATGTTTTAGTAGCAATACTTCAATGACCGTCTGTCCTTAAATGAAATCTGATAATTTGCAATTGTTTATTTATGCATATACCTATTTGAAGTTTGCTATGTTTTTTTAATGAAAATTGTAATAGGATAGTAACAATTTTAGAAAACAGTGACAATATATAACACTTTATACTTTTTAGTACAAAAAATATAAATTTATATATTGAAATACAGCTAGGTAGATATATTGTGAAAAATTGAAATAAACTTTTATAATTTCCATATCATTTTACAAAATCTTAAAACAGTTTTTTCTTATATACTGCCAGTCGCCATTTGACGTAGCGGGTTTGCTTTGGACTCACGGACCTGAAGAAGTCCATCCTTACCGGCGTCGCGGATTCGACTCCCACTGCGTGACATGGATATCGGCCCTTAATTCAGATTGAGATCCCGTGTCGCAGTAATTGCTAGCCAGAAAATTATCCTTCGATGCTAAAAATTTTATTCTCGAAAGGGGTGTTAAAACAAACAAAATCATTCATGCCACCGTCTTTCAGTACTCACAGTACTTTGATTATATTTATGTGTTCTTCAAAGTTTGCTTCGAGTCCACAGGCCTTTAGATCGCTTAGAAAAAAAATTGAGGTGTTGAAAAAAAGGTATGGAACTCTTTTCATGGGGTACCTACATTCGCCGATAAAATTCTTTTAAGCCAAATGCTTTACAATTTTACTTTCTATCCATATCTATTCAAATATAAACAATCTTCATTACTACCAAAGTTCATTCCGCAATTCCTTATACTTCTCGAGATATTCTGAAATCAATTCCCAAATTGACCTTAATTTTTTTACTCGACATCAGCTTGGGCCTTCACTAATTGTAAAGCAAGAACAACGGGACAAATTTCCCCCGGAATTTATTCTAAACTCAATGAATATTTGCTCATTTCCATTCGAGCTTTACAAGGTTTTTCTTTAATTTGATCATATGGTGTAACTAAGTCACAAACTTCATTTTAGCAGTCAAATTGTTTTGAAAATCGAAAGGTATATAATGCATTCCGGGAAAAATTCGTTCTACCATGGCTTCTTTTACATTCATAATCAACATGGCGGTAATTGTTGATGTAGACGTTTTCAAATTAATTTTTCGCGAAAGGAATATTATTACGGACTTAACGTTACAATCTGGAGTAAGAAATCAATTTTAAATTGTTGAAAGATTTTGCAAATACTGTGCAACTCTTCGCCGCACTTCAGACACCGTCTGTTTACATGTGAATGACCAGGGGCCCAAGCTAATGTCGAGTAAAAGAAAGTAGGTCATTTTTGAAATTGACTTCAGAATATCTCAAGAAATATACGGAATTTCGGAATGAGCTTTGGTAGAATTGAAGAATGTTTATCTATGAACAGATTTAAATAGAAAGTAGAATTTTAGAGCATTAGAATAGAAAATATTTTATTAGCGAAATTAGGTACCCAGTGTAAGAGTTCCATACCTTTATTTTTTTTTTACACACACACATTTTTTTAAACGATCCAAAGGCCTGTGTTCGAGTCGAAAACACATTACAGTTTATCATATGAAGGGTTTATGAACATAAATTTGTAAGATTGTTGAAGGTATGCTCTCTTGTTTTAAAAACTTGTATTAATGTATAACATTTGGAATGAAAAAAAGACAGTCACTGTTGTTTTGCTTTAAATTGGGTTTGATAAAAGATGCAGATTTTCGACTCCCTCCTTATTTTTTCATTCTTCAAATTATCTAATATGACATTGTACAGAAAGAAAAAACAAAACAACCAGGTAATAAAAAGTATAGACTTACTGGGTGAATATTGATCTCATTAAAATGCAATACTTTCACTCTTCTCGCCCTGTTAAATTAATCTTATTGCCTAGTGAATATAAATTTTGTCTTCCGCTTTTGCAAATGCGAGGAGATATCAAAAATCTAATTCGTCTTTCGGGCACAAAAATAACTTTGGTCACAACAAATAATGATAAATAATAAAAAAATTCAAATATACTTTTAGTTTCCCTTTCCTGTCCTTGAAGTTAAACCTATTTTTAAAAGAAAAAAAATCACAAAATTTTACCCTGGTCAGATCTTTTGAAAGAGAAAAGAAAGGGCTTTCATTTGTGTGCATTCTATTTATCCATTTTCTTTAAATTTTCATTTTTAAAAAAAAATTTATTATTTATTTTAATTGTATTACATAATTTTTTTTGTATTATAATTTTTCCATTTCTATTTTTAAAAATCGTTTTATTTTCCTGCAAATGTAAGATTATTATTGGTTTGTTTAGTTATGAAGGGCATTTGAATAAAAAAACAAAAAAAACAAAAAAAGATAAGATAAATTGTGTTGCTTACACAAAATTCTTTTACTTCTCTTTGCTAATTATATTGACTAGCTGAAAAAAATTATTTAAGACACAGAAAATCCAACATAAATTTTAAATAATAAAACAGACATGTTTTCGTCATACTTTATTTTTCATGTTTTTTCATGAATTTTTTATTTATTTATTATCTTTTTTGGGGCGTACCATCATTTTTGCCGACTTCCACGACCTCCATGTGTTTCCCCAAGTAAACCAACTCAGTTCTCTGCCGTTGTGCTGGGAGTTTTTTTTCGATATACACCATTTAGATTGTATTGAAAGCACTTATCAAACCACCCTGCTGTTGTGTGGGATATAGCACACGATCCACTTGATTCGTCGTTGTCCCTGTCTTTCGTACTGAACAACTTACCGCTGTACGGGCCAAAACTATCACCTGAATGTACAGAAGGCTTATACTCCATTAAATACAATTATAGTATTTTGGCTTTTGATGAGGTCAATCCTTAGATATATAGACCTTAGAGAAAGCATATCGACCGAGTACAAAGCTTCCTCTAAGGTCTATATATCGAGGGATTGTACCGAATCAAAAGGCTACAATAATTTATTGTTTTATTATTTTTTATCAGTTAATAAGAAATGTCTTAAAATTCTTGTGTCTAATACTCAATAATTTCTCATATAAGGAATTCTGTCATTTATTATTTTGCATTATGATGAGAGAGTAATAAATAGAAGCTGCAGTATCTGTCTTTAGAAATACCCACTTTATAAAGACTTTTGTTACATCAACGCTATTGTTGCTTCACAGAAGAACGTTTTAAGAGAAAGTAGGTTCTTTTATTAGGACCTTGAAATAGAAACATTAAGTCTTTAACACTTTTTATACTTGATTATGTGACCTACAGTGTAGTTTAAGCCAATTAGCCGGATAGCTGGCAACAATAGAGAAAAATAATAATAATACATACAATCCTATTTTAGCTTTGAATTTTTTCACTTATCAGCAAGTGCGGTTGTCTGCAATTATTTTAATTATCAATCTTCGTTGAAAAAAAAAGTTCTTTGTTTATTTCTAAAATTGTGTAAATTATCCATATCAAGGGGTTTGATTGTACATTTGTACGTTAAGTATTGTTCTAATGATGCGGACATAACTTGATGTTTGTCCAATGAAACAGTTCTTTAACAGAACTTTCATAGGGACGTCTTTAAAGCTTGATATTACTAGTTTAGATGATGATAGTGTTTATCGATTGATCAAGAGAAATCAGTTTTCATAAGAAATGAAGACGAAAATATTCAATGGATGTAAATATTTTTTTTAATTTAAGCTTTCAAAAGGACTCCCTGGCTGCAATATTACATCCATGGGTAATATTTCGTAAAGATATTGACTAACTAGAATTTATTTCTAAGGAATCCGAAAGAAAATTCATCTCATGTAAAATATATAATTATAATTGTTCTTACCAAGACCTTTGGTACCCATGAATCCTCCTACTTTCAGTTTATACTTGTCAGCCTCGGTACCAATATAGAATGTAGAGTAGGTAGCATGACCCTTTCCTTTGGAGAACTTTTCCAGATCTATCCTTAGTTCTTGATTTCTGTCTTTTGTCAAAGCGTGAATAGCATCATTCCCTAGACATAAAATTTTAGTTTTCTAAAAGTTGTATGGGAAATAAAGTTTAAAAGGAATTTTTCTAATGTAGATCTTACCAAGCCAATACTCATTCTTGACGTCACCAAATGCATTCTTGTAGTCAACCCAGTTCCTGAAGAAATTGGTAAAACCATCTATTCGTCTTTGTATCACCTGAAATTTATTCAGGATGTGAAATGTACTGAACTGCATGAGTATTTATCAAAAACAATTTATATGTAACTTGTAAATATGTATAAAGATTTACATTCAGGATGAAGAGCATCTTCTTTTTAAACAACTCAATAATTATAGTGAACTCTTAGTAAATATTGCAGTGAACGTTAGAAAAGAAGAGAGTCCAATTCGTATTTTAATATCATTATCCATAGTTACCGTCCATCCGCCTCCGTCCGTTGTCATGTCACAGTACGCCGACTTCTTTGTCTTTATGTCGGGATAAATCGTGTATACACCATCTTTACTCAGGGGTCTGTGTTTGAGGATATCAGAACAGTCTTTGTATTTCCCTTTGCTTCCTGAAAAGATGACTTATTAGAAATTTTAAGATTTTACAACAAGAGGCCCTTGAGCCACAACTCTTACCTGAGTCACTATGATCCAATACTGTTCATTATGAGCAGATTTTCCGTTTGTAAATTCTTATGCAAAATGGTGATCTCTTATATTGAACATCCTGTCCATGAGGGCCATGTTTGGACAAACTGGTGGGATATTCAAGAAAAAACTTACGTGAATTAAGAAACACCTGTCCTCCCTTTAGTTTATAAATTGACTTCAGCTCTAGAGTCATAGGTCCGTGTACAGAGATGACCGTGTTCTTGTGATCCCATTTAGAATTCCTCAGCATAGCTTTCACATCATCTACCGACAAACACACAAAAGATTTAAAATAAATATTCAAGTTTTTAAAAAAAGTTTCTTTTTCTAATTTATTAGGTCACCTGAGTAAACTCAGGTGACCTATTGCTATCCGTTTTCGTCCGTCGTCGTGCGTTGTGCGTCGTGCGTTAACATTTGAACATTTTCAGCTTCTTCTCTGCAACCACTGAACCAATTTCAACCAAATTTGGCACAAAGCATCTATGGGTAAAGGGGAACAAAAATTGTGAATTTCATGACCCCTGCCCCCCTGGGGCCTGAGGGGTGGGGCAAAAACCACTAAAATTAATCCAATTTTTAAAAATCTTCTTCTTTACTCCTGGACATCAAGCAGTCAAACTGTTTGCATGATTGTAATCAGCAATGAGTCCTCTACCAAATTTTGAAATTCATGGCCCTGGGTTCAGGGGTTCTAGTGCTAGGGCGGGGCTAAATAAGT
Source organism: Saccostrea cuccullata (assembly GCF_032062105.1). Classification (NCBI taxonomy): domain Eukaryota; kingdom Metazoa; phylum Mollusca; class Bivalvia; order Ostreida; family Ostreidae; genus Saccostrea; species Saccostrea cuccullata. The sequence continues at coordinate 12,682 of NW_026922647.1, forward strand.
AGGTAGTGAAAATGCATTATTTCTTTGAAAATCTTCTTCTCTGCTCCTGGGTATTGAATAAACCAACTAAGTCCATAGTTATGATGAGCAAGAGTGCCTCTACCAAATTGTGAATTTTATGGCCCCAGGGTCAGGGGTTCTGGTGTTAGGGCGGGGCTCTATTGATTATATAGTGAAAATACATGAATTCTTTGAAAATCTTTTTCTCTGCTCCTGGGTATTAAATAAACCAACTAAGTACATAGTTATGATGAGCAAGAGTGCCTCTACCAAAATTGTGGATTTTATGACCCCAGGGTCAGGGGTTCTGGTGTTAGGGCGGGGCTCTATTGATGATATAGTGAAAATACATGAATTCTTTGAAAATCTTTTTCTCTGCTCCTGGGTATTAAATAAACCAACTAAGTACATAGTTATGATGAGCAAGAGTGCCTCTACCTAAATTGTGGATTTTATGGCCCCAGGGTCAGGGGTTCTGGTGTTAGGGCGGGGCTCTATTGATGATATAGTGAAAATACATGAATTCATTGAAAATCTTCTTCTCTGTTCCTGGGTATTAAATAAACCAACTAAATACATAGTTATGATGAGCAAGAGTGCCTCTACCAAAATTGTGAATGTTATGGCCCCAGGGTCAGGGGTTTTGGTGTTAGGGCTGGGCTCTATTGATTATATAGTGAAAATACATGAATTCTTTGAAAATCTTCTTCTCTGCTCCTGGGTATTAAATAAACTAACTTAGTGCATAGTAATGATGAACAAGAGTGCTTCTATTAAAATTGTGGATTTTGTGGTTCTAGTGCTAGGGCGGGGCTCTATAGATTATATAGTGAAAATACATAAATTCTTTGAAAATCTTCTTCTCTGCCCCTGGGTATTAAATAAACTAACTTAGTGCATAGCGATGATGAGAAAGAATGCCTCTTCCAAAATTGTGAATATTATAGCCTCAGGGTCAGGGGTTCTGGTGTTATGGCGGGGCTCTATTGATTATATAGTGAAAATACATTAAATCTTTGAAAATTTTCTTCTCTACTCCAGGGTATTAAGCAGATGAACTACCTATATAGTTATGATGGACAAGGGCCCTAATCTTCCAGAATTGTGAATTTCAAGGCCCCAGGGTCAGGGGTACCATAGAGGGGGGGGGGGCTGTACTTATATACTGAAAATGAATGAATGATTTGAAATCTGCTCCTTGGTAATAATCAAATATCAAGGCCTAAGGGTCAGGGGTTCATGTGTGGTAGGGGAACTGCTGATTATTGCTGAATATTACTGATTAGTTGAAATGCATTTTTTTGTTCCCCTACCCTGCGGATGGGTATTAAGTAAACAAACTAAGCAACTGCTAAGTGTATTGTTATGATGATCAATGGTGCCTCCTTCAAAATTATGAATGCAATAGCATCTGGCTTAAAATGAATCAAATTCAATCACTGGAAAGTTGTTGCATAATGCTCAGGTGACCTATAAGGCCCATGGGCCTCTTGTTGGTATTTTACTTTTCCTATAGAAACTATTAAATGTTGACATGTACCAAAATGACACTGGAGATTATAACATGGTGAGTATATGTAGAAAGTGTATTTACGCAAGATTTAATATTGTCTTCATATGTTCTCTATCAATTAAGACTAGCTACATGTAATTCCTAATGTCAGCTACTTTTAAACGGCGATACATGTATCTAATACTGATTCGAATCATAATTATAAGACATATTGAAGAACGGGTGGTTTAAACGTGGCAGAAAATGATATACAAGTGAGTAATACATAACCTTATAGAAAATTGATAAAAGTTTGAAAAAATATACAACTTACCTGTCAAGTGAAGCTTAATTCCTGAAGAATAAACAAGAGAAAATGCGACTGTCAAACACACGAACTTTAACATTGTTAGGTTTGTCAAAACTCTTCTTGGTATTCTTTAGGATATACAGAGACTATATACTTGTATCCAACTGTACATATAACAAGTTGTAGGACGTATCTATTACACATAGCATGACTGACATCTACAGGTAATTAAAATGAAATTTAATATTACTATTCATCATTTCATATCATTACACACCCTGAGAGAGAGAGAGAGAGAGAGAGAGAGAGAGAGAGAGAGAGAGAGAGTGAATGTGTGTGTGTTCTTCTCAAATAAAAATGACAAAAAACATACTTTTCTTAATTTGATTTATTAATTCAACAAAATAGAGATAACAGATAATAAATAGAAACAGTTGTATGTCATATATCTAAATGCTGAATTCATGAAATTGCACTTCTAATAATTATAATAATGATGAAATCATGGTGTATGGAACTATTCATATAATCAGTATCAGGATCGGGCTCGAGATTCCGAGGAGCATGGTGGGAAAACTAGACAGGTGGCAAAATTGATTAATTATTGAACTGTTTTGAACCGTTGGACTTTAAATGGGCATTGAGGATGATAGGAGTGGAGGAATGGAGAGTACGTATCTGTTTGTTCGTGCACCCTTGCAAGCGTGTGAAGCAAAAAGACTGTTGTCCGCCGACAGCATGGCTTCAAGTGCAAAAATGGCGGCCAGGGAGGCTACTGACTATAGCGTTGTTACTATTTAGTTTATTGTTGTTGTCGGGGGACGTTGAAGCAAATCCAGGACCGACTGACCATGGACTGAACAGCAGAGGCTTACAAGGAATACCACGCAAAGAAAATTGCCGTTTGAAAAACAACCACCATCATCCAGGCGGACATAACGGTCAGTCATATGATTTGGTAAAAATTATTCGCGAATTAAAGGATGAGTTAAAAGAAGAGCTGAAAAGTATAAATAGTAAACTAGAGACAGAAATTACAAAGTTAAACCAGAAGCTCGACAGGGTGATTGACACTAACGATAGGCTTGAGAGTAATATAAAAAATCTTGAAGAAGAAAATGGAACACTCAAAGCCAAAGTGAGGCGGCTTGAAGATCAAAGTAGAAGGGATAATTTGATCGTATGGGGGATAGACGAAGACCAGGAGGAAGGGGAATCATGGTTTGATTGTGAAGAAAAAGTAAGACAAGTGTTTAAAGATACCCTTGGTATTCAGAGTGCAGATGATGAGGACAAAATGGTCATAGAGAGAGCTCATAGACTTGGAAGAAAACAAAGAAATAGTACAAAAGCAAGAGGTATCATTGTAAAATTTGGTAGATGGAAAAACAGACAACAAGTTCTGGAAGCGGCACGGGAAAAGCTTAAGAGAAAGAAAGATGAACCAGCAAACCCGATTTCGATAAGTGAAGACTTCAGTACAGAATCAAGAGAGGTTAGAAAAGGACTGATAAAGCATATTGAAAACATGCGCGGTAAATACAAAAAGGTAGCGTTGTCATACGATAAGATTATCGCAGATGGAAAACATTTATATACAACCCACGCACAGAGGAACTGTATACGGAGGGAGCACCAAAACCATCTTTCGCAATACATGCAGCCATAGACGAGTATGACGAGAAATAACAAGGAAGCCAAGGCCCTGTAAAAGAGGTTAAAATGATTACGTGGAACATTGGGGGTATAAAGAAATTGTTAGAAAGACAAGATGCGGCTAACTTTGTAATGCAGAATGATATTATCTGTCTGTTAGAAACATGGGCGAGTTGTGTTCAAGATTGTAAAAATGTCTTTCCAGGTTTTGTTGAATACTGTAATATAGGGTCAAAAAGATCAGTACATGGAAGAACTCCACAGGGTATAGCAGTTTCTGTAAGAAAAGAAATAGAAAATTTTGTAAAAAGATGGGTAAAAAATACAATGTCTATCATTTTAGTGTTTGATAAAGAATTGTTTGGGACTGATAAGGATATTGTTATGGTTGCCTGTTATTTGCCACCAGAAAACTCTAGTTTTTATGAAGATAAGGATGATACAAATGGTGTGCATTTATTATATAGTGAATTGTTAGATTTTTTGAGCAACATTAAAGAAGAGGTCTGTGTAATATGCACAGGAGATTTTAATGCTCGTATAGGTAATATGTTAGATTTTGATGAGAATGAAAAATATATCCCAGTTATTGGTGAAGATATAGATGAACATGCTACTTTTTCCCTACCACGAAAATCACGTCAGAAAGGCATTAATAAATTCGGAAAAGCACTGATTAATTTATGCAAGTCATTACAGTTATATTTTGTGAATGGAAGATCTGAAAGTGATACTGAAGGACAGTATACATACATATCTACAAATGGTAAAAGTGTCATTGATGACTTTTTATTGTCTGTAGAGTTACTTTCCTTTTTGAAAGATTTTATTGTAAATGAATCTGACATATCGGACCATTTTCCATTGACTTGTATTTTTAAAGTGCCGAACCTAATGATAAAAAATATAGAACCAAAGGGAGGGGATCTTGTGAGGTTTAGATGGAAAGAAGATAAAAGATCAGATTTTGTTGAAAAATTTAATTCAGATTATGTAAAAACATGTTTGTCCTCGTTAGATACAAACTTAAGAAATAGCAATGTAAACAACGCTGTACAGTTAATTACAGATATATTACAATATTGTGCATTAGATATGAAATTGGATAAGAAACCTATGAAATTAGAGCAGCCTAAATGGTGGGATAAACAGTGTGAAGAAGCTAAGAGAAAAAAGAGTCTAAACACATATAGGAAAACAAATTCAGAGGAGGATCTAAACATTTATAAATTACAAAGACAAAAATTTAGAGATTTATATCACTTTAAAGAATCTCATTTTAATCACTTACAGATTGAAGGGTGTCTAAGTGAACATGACACAGGAAACATGTGGCAAGCTATAAAGAAATTGACAAGAGGTACTTTCAAAACTAATATTTCAAATACCGAGTGGATAGATTATTTTAGAACCTTATTAGACTCTGCTAAGTTTGATATAGATAGTGTCTTTGAATCAGTGGCCAACAGTTTTCTAACAGAACTTGAAGATGGTTAATGTAAAAAATGAAGTTGTTGAATTGGATAAACCTATTGAATAATGGGAAGTAAAAGATGCACTCGGTGAAATGAAGAATAATAAAGCACCAGGAATTTATGGTTTAGTGACAGAAATTTATAAAAACTCTCCTGATCAATTATCACAATACTTTATAAAATTATTTAACATTATATTAGAAACAGGTATTTTTCCAAGAGAATGGGGTAAAGCTATTATATGCCCTATGTACAAGAGTGGAGATAAAAATATAACAGAAAATTATAGAGGAATTTCATTATTGAATGTCATCAGTAAAATTTTTACTAAAATTTTGAATGACAGATTAACTTGTTGGGCAGAATATGAAGGAGTATTGTTTGAACAAAAGTCTGGTTTTAGACAGACACGTTCTACTATTGATAATTGCTTTGTTCTTCAAGCAAGTGTATATAAATATATTAGTAAAAGCAAAGGTAGAATGTATTGCATGTTTATAGATTTTTCAAAAGCTTTTGATTGTGTTCAACATAATATTTTATTGTATACACTATTCAAGGAAGGAGTCAGTACAAATATTTTATTGCTTTTAAAGTCAATGTATTCCCAATTAACATCATGTATTAGAAATCAAAATCTTATTTCAGACTTTTTTCAGTGTAATATAGGTACAAGACAGGGTTGCATGTTAAGTCCTTTATTATTTATCATGTTTATTGGGGAGCTTACAGAATTATTAGAATCAATGGAATGTAAAGGCATATACTTTGATGAGACATATCCTAACATTATGCAGTTACTTTTTGCTGATGATGTAGTTAACTTTGCGGATACTGTTATCAACTTACAAAATCAAATTAAAGCCTTAGAAAAATTTTGCTACAAATATGGCATGAAAATTAATTTACAAAAATCAAAGATCATGGTGTTTAGACGTGGGGGTATAACAAAAAGTACAGAGAAATGGTTTTTTGATGGAAGAGAAATTGAAATTGTATCATTTTACAAATACCTAGGAATATATTTTACAAGTACAATGTCATGGGAACTGACAAAGAAGTTTCTGTGTGTGTCAGCAGAAAAAGCATTGTTTATTGTATATAAATTTATGAAGATGTACAATGCATCATATAAACAAATCTTTCGTATTTTTGACAGAATGATTGTACCTATTTTGACTTATGGTGCTGAAATATGGGGGTATGAGTTATCTAAATGTATCGAATGTATACATACAAAGTTTTGTAGAAGAGTTTTAAGACTTAAGAACAATACACCTGAAACAATTGTACTAGGAGAACTAGGGAGATATCCTCTTATGGTACAGTACTTTAAGAAATTTATTGCATATTGGTTAAAGATACTTTGTATGGAAGATGATAGATACCCAAAAAGATGTTAATTATTATTACTTCAGTTAAATAATGTAGGTAGAATTAGAGGTAACTGGGCATCAGATGTGAAGTCAATGTTATTTAGATATGGATTCCACTATGTATGGATTTATCAAGGTGTAGGGGATAATGTATTATTTTTAAAAGAGTTTGTACAAAGAGTCCAGGATAACTATATGCAAGAATGGCACTCCTCATTGAGTTCTTATAGTAAATTGGATTTTTATTGTAAATTCAAAATTCGTTTTGAACCGGAAATGTATCTACATGTTATAAACAATGTATCTTTTAGAGAATCACTTTGTAAATTATTGTTTTGCAATTGAACATGGTCGTTTTAAAGGTATTCCTAGAGAAAATAGGTTTTGTCTCTTCTGTCAAATAGCAAATAAAAATTTTATTGAAAATGAAAGACACTTTGTAGAAAATTGTGAATTATATATGGATATTAGAGTAAACTGTAATATTTTGAAACACTTAAGATTTTATAAAAACACTGTGAATCTGTTTATATATGGAAATGATGCAGTGTTAAATGATATGGCAAAATTTTCTTTTTTAGATTTTAAAGAGAGGGAAAAGTTCATTGAGAATTTAATACGTGATATTTTTTAAGCATAGTTTATATTTTTCCAAAATGTATATTTAAAGCCTGATCTGAAATTGTAAATTTTACATTGTAAAACATGGTTGTACTTTGGGCCGGTGGCCTGCAATACTTAATACAATAAATATCTTGATAATCAGTATGCTAATTACATATTTAACAGCTATTTAATCATAACCACAAAAGTTGTTAAATATTCATACAATAATTAACTCATCTGGATTGAGAAAACAAAGCCATTTTGGAAATCAACCAAAAGAGAAAATTCGGATTCATTCTATTTTTTACTTCAAAATAATCTCTCCAATTTGTGAGCATTCTTACAGATTAATACATGTAATCACATGATAAAAAATAAGCCAAACATGCTGATAAAAATATATGTTCCAAATCCATCTTGCTTTACAAACAATATGATACAATCAAAATGTTCAAAATGAATGGCAAATAATTTGTAGACTATAGAATTAAGTTTAAGTCGTTGAAGTCAAAATACACAAAATGAACACAGCTATCTATCACACCAATTCTAAAGGACTACACAAAAAAAATGTTTTAAAAGAGAAAACAGTTTATGTACAATATCAAAAACGTTAACTTAGTAGTTAAGCTTGGCTCCCT
>NW_026922648.1:0-20321 GCF_032062105.1 Saccostrea cuccullata
ATAATTCAGTCACACAAACGCCTGGTTTCTTCGCAGATTCCACATTTAACAATTGTAACTTTCATTGCAAATGTGCAGATAACAGCGTATAGAAATATAGTTCTCTATTTGAGATTTATTCTCATTTGAAATGTTTAATAAGTGGAAGTCCAGATATTCTAGATTTCATTTTTGACCTGTCTGTTTGGTTTATGGTCTAATCAAATCTTCTTATTTAGACTTACATACAAAATAAAATGTTATTTAGACACAGATAGACTATACATGTTATTTTCATGGTACTCAGTTTATGAGAAAATAAAGTTTTACATGAAACATATAATTGTTAAAAAAGTTAAACGTATACTTCTTTTGTCATTACACTGTATTGACAGTGAGGCTGTGTCCGAATTTTCATATTTCGTTAAAGTTTGAAACTTATTCGAATTAAAAATTAAATCCATTAAGTGTTTCGTATCGTAATCTGCAATTACAATTTCTCAGCGACACTACCTTTCTAAATTATCGTAATACAGACAATGATTATTATTTTAATAGCACATAGGCAGCATAAGATTTATTATCAATCAATTATCACCTTCAAGAATAAGTGTCACCTGATAAAAACCCCTTTTACTAGACCCATGTCTTTTGCCTGGGGTCATTAAATAGCCAGGTAAAGTTGCTTATTATGTAACATATGTATACACATAGCCACGTCTACATAGCCACTTCAGTTTAAGAAGTATTTTATTCATAATATACAAAGAGTACAATATGAATATGGATTGAACAGCAGGTCAAGGGCCTATATTAGTTCTCTCCATTTGAGATCAAGGTACACATGGTACAATTAAATTTAATACTGTACATATTTTAAGTTCAAAAAAACATGTTTTATAAATTAATATTAAGAGAATTATAAAGAATACATAGTTGAAGAAAAATTGAGGAGAAAAAATGCATAAAGAAAACAATAACATAAACTTAAAAGAAAAGAGAGAAATAAAAAAATGATGGAAAAAACAAACAAACAAAAAATTAAGTAATAAAGAATATGGAAAATAAGGCTCAGACTAAAATCGTTTAGTGTTTTTTATAAAATTATGAACTTCGTCAAAGAATAACATATTTTCTCTAAGAGATAGACTATCATAACCAGATAATACAATATTGACATCTCTTGGTATGTCATGGTCACTCATGTATGTAATTAAAATGTTCCTGGCAAAATCATAACATGGGCATTGAAAGAAAAAATGAACAGAGTCTTCAAAACAATATCCACATTTTAAGCATTTAGGTGAATCAACTAAATTATGATTAAACAAGTCTGCATTAAGATTACTAGAGAAGTTTCTCAACTGACAGTGGAGTATATTTAATTTTCTTTGTCCATAATTATATAATTTGGATTTTGTTTTATCTTCAATATTTTTATTTTGCATACACTGTTTAAACTTTGCTACACTTGTAACAGATTTTAAGCTATCTGGCAAATCATTCCATAATTTAATTGTAGATGGTAAAAAACTATTGTAGTATGCAACTGTTCTAGTGATTGGTAAGTGATACGAATTATTGCGTAACGCGTAATTATGTGAAACAGGTAGGCATTGATTGACCATTTCTTGCAAATATTCAGGTGTATAATCATTAAGTATTTTGTACATAAGTGTAAGCTTATGTTTAGTTCTTCTTTCACTAAGTGTTTGCCATCCTAATTCATTATACAATTTTTGTTTTGAAGAATTGCGTCTTAACCCAGTAATGATACGCCCAGCCTTTTTATTTGCACACTCTCTAATAGATTACTCTGTTCCTGTGTGCAATTATCCCATACTACATTTCCATATTCTAAAGTAGGCCTTATAAAAGCAACATAAATACTAATGAGGGAATCTCTGTTTAATTTGTATTTAAGGGTGCGAAGAACATTTAAACGTTGACATGCTTTATCATATATTTTGGATATATGTTCTGACCAACCACCATTGGATTGTAGTATAAGTCCAAGGTGGCAGTGACTTTGCTGTTGTTCTATGTAACTATTTACATAACCAAATGAGATTTGTGGATGAGCTTTATTTGACCGGGTAAAATTAACATTTACAGTTTTGCTAGGGTTAAAGTCTACCATCCATTGTCTGGACCACTGTTTAATTTTTTCCAAGTCATTTATTAAAGAGACGGCAGGGGCTTGTGTATCAGAGTCTACAATTACAAACAAAGAAGTATCATCTGCAAATAACCTAATTTGATTTTCTAAATTTTCAGTGATGTCATTAATATATATCAAAAAGAGGAATGGTCCTAATACCGAACCTTGTGGGACGCCTGCATTTATACTTTCTCTAACTGAGGAGTACCCTTCTAATAAAACTTTTTGTTCACGATCAGTAAGATAGTTTTCAATCCACTCCAATATATTTCCCACAACACCATTCTGCTTAAGTTTAAATAATAACCCCTTATGCCAGACCTTATCAAATGCTTTTGATATATCACAGAAAACAAATCTTACATCTTTACCTTGGTCTAAATTGCTTATAATAGTATTGTATATTTCAAGAAGCTGATTTACAGTGGAGTCCCCAGGTTGGAATCCAGACTGATTCTTAGATAAAAGATTATGATCCATCATATAGTTGTGGAGATGTTTGAAAATAATTTTTTCCATAATCTTACAGAGTATACTAGTTAAAGCAATAGGTCTGTAGTTTTCTGGTTCTTCGGGACTACCTTTATTTTTATAAACTGGTGTAATATTTGATAGTTTCCATATATGGGGAAGCTGTTTGCTGGTTAATGATGCATTAAACAATTTTGCTAGGGGTGCAGTGATAGACGGAATTATATTTTTCAGTATTTGTGGAGAAATATCATCTGGTCCTGGAGGTTTAGATGGGTTGATATTATGTAATTGATCCTCCACTTCTTGGGGTGTAATATGAATTGTGTTTATTGAATATGGTGGACCTGGCCCTTGAGGGGGTAATTGGGATTCTGTGCTGACATCAGTATGAGATATTTCTGCAAAGTGTTTATTAATTATATTAGCTTTTTCAACTGGGTGTATATAAATTCTACCATTGGATTTTATTGGTGGGGGTTTAGTCTGTTTTTTAGAAAATTTAGTAATAGACTTTACAATTCGCCACCATTTGCCAGGTGGTATTGATCTATCTAATATTTGTGAGGTAATTTTTTCTTTATAGACTTGCTTTGATTTACGTACCATACTTATTACTTCATTCCTTAAATGACGGTATCTACTCCATTGATATTCATTATTATTTGCTTTTGCTTTATAATGTACTCTATTTCTTTGTCGCATCTTACATCTTATAGCACTTGTCATAAATGGATTATCTGATGGTCTAATGGTCACTACTTTTTTAGGTATATTTTTGTCAACATAATGGTTATATATTTTCATAAAGTTATCATATATGTCATTGATATTGTGTGTATTAAATACCTCCCTATCCCAATCAACATTTGACAAATCTGTGCATAGTTGTGAGAAGTTAGCTTTTGTATAATTTCTTATGTATCTTTTATATGAGTGTTGCTTGAATGTTTTAAAATGTAGATCAACACCAACTGGACTATGAGTGCTACAAAAAGGCGTTAAGATATTTACAGTTTCTATTTTTTCAACAGCATTGGTAATAATAAGATCAATACATGTACCTTTTGATCTTGAAAAATTTGTTGGTTTTGTAACAACATTTGATAAAGAAAAATTTTGCAACATGTTTTTAAATGCATTGTTACCATCAGCTAACATATCAAAATTAAAATCTCCCAATAGAAATATTGGTAATTCAGCATTCCCCTAACAAAAAAATACTATAGTAATTTATAGTTAACTATAGTTTACTATAGTAAACTATAGTAAATCAAAGTTCCAAAGTTTTCACTATAGTAAATCAAAGTTCCAAAGTTTTCCAAAGTAAATCAAAGTTCCAAAGTTTTTACTATAGTAAATCAAAGTTCCAAAGTTTTCACTATAGTAAATCAAAGTTCCAAAGTTATTACTATAGTAAGTCAAAGTTCCAAAGTTTTGACCATAGTAAATCAAAGTTCCAAAGTTTATACCATAGTTAATCAAAGTTCCAAAGTTTTCACCAAAGTAAATCAAAGTTCCAAAATTTATACCGTAGTTATTCAAAGTTCCAAAGTTTTCCCCATTATAAATCAAAGTTCCAAAGTTTATATCAAAGCATTAAAGGTTTTGTATGTTTTTAATAAGTTTTTTTTAATTATTAATTTGTTTTAAGGGTGATGATTTTTGTTTGTTTTGGCTGATTTTTGTTGTTCATCTCAATTTAAATATGCAAATTAATTTATTTAAATGCATTATTTACGTTGAACGGTAGAAAAACATGTTGACTGATGTTAAGAAAGCAAATATTTTGATTCTAAATGACGGGTTTTCTTTATCTTATAGTATTTTTTTCTCCATAAATAATAATAAATATTGCTTATTTATCGCTGCAGGGACAATTTATTCATTAAAATTCATTTCTTGTACTTTGTCCTTTTAGGGGACCATTCGGGTTTTTAAATCGTTCATCGAAGCTGTAATAAATCTTATTCTTGACATTTCATAAAATGTACAAAATGAGAATCAAAACCATAATTCCACGGGTTTTATAGTACTTAATCAAAGTTCCAAAGTTTTCACTATAGTAAATCAAAGTTCCAAAGTTTTCACCATAGTTAATCAAAGTTCCAAAGTTATTACCATAGTAAATCAAAGTTCCAAAGTTTTCACTATAGTAAATCAAAGTTCCAAAGTTTTTACCATAGTAAATCAAAGTTCCAAAGTTTTTACTGTAGTAAATCAAAGTTTCAAAATCAAAGTTTCAAAGTTTTCACCATAGTAAATCAAAGTTCCAAAGTTTTCACCATAGTAAATCAAAGTTCCAAAGTTTTAACTTTGGTACTATAGTTAACTATAGTAAACTATAGTTAACTATAGTTTACTATAGTATTTTTTTGTTAGGATCAAAGCACTTTCTATAGATAGAGCAAGTTGGTTTACAAAGTCTGCTTTTGCACTGGGTGGTCTATATATTACACCAACTAAGAATTTATGATTACCATTTTCAATTTCAATCCATATAATTTCAATATTTGAAGTAAAGATATCTTCTCGTTTCTTGAAACTGAGGTTACTTTTAACATAGATCATAACACCACCTCCATACCTGTTACGATCAAGTCTAACGGGTGCTTGAAATCCTTCAAGTTCAATATCATTGTCAGTTATAGATTGGTCTAAATGACTTTCAGTAATAGCAACAATATCATAATCATATAATTCATTATATATAATGTCAATTTTAGGGAGAATGCTACACACATTATTATGTATAATTTTTATATTGGAGTTCAATGTAGGACCTGGATTTATTTCAATGCCTCCTATAATGAGTAAATAATAGATTACCAAGTAATAATATAAGGACATACCTTGAAAAATTCTATCCCTTACACATCGTTTTGCACATGGTTGTGGGAAATGATATATGTCACTCTTAGTCATATGTATCAAAAATCAAGTTGGTATGATCAGAAAATGCCACAACCGTTGTAAAATTGACAACTTTCACTTTGTAATAAAAGTAAACACTAAAAGTGCAGTCTACTGAGCCCTGGGAAGTGGTAAGAACCGAATTGAAAAAACTAAGTTGAAAAAGAAATGAACATAATAAGAAAAGGTATACAACATAAATACATGTATATACAGTAAAAATGAAAACCATATCGATGTAATATATGGCAGATTAAATAACTAATCAGTGTGCTATATACATGGCCTGGTCATTTATCTCGTTGATTAGTCTGCCCCTGGTAAAGCGCACTGGTAATCGTGTCACAAGCGCTCGAGAAACCCTGCGTGTTTTTGCACGTGTAGAAGTGACAGATTTGCACCAAGTATGCGGCAAGGAAATAGAACATTTACGGCCGTCGAATTAAATTCAGATCGGCAAGAGTCCATACGTAAAACGTCTAGTCCCTATAGGCAGCATTAGCAGGAGTTGAGGTAAGTGGTGCAAACTCTTGATGCAGTTCAGGAGATAGGGGATCATTTGGTGACTCAAGGAAAGTATGCAGTTTGCGGAAGCCCTCCTCGGTCTCTATGGTAATCTTTTTCTTCCCTGTTGTCTTAACAATTATTTTTTCCATCATATGTCCATGCATTTTCCAACTGATCACTGCTCTTTACAAGTTTCCTAGCCTCGAATAGGAGATGGGCTCGCTTTTTTGTAAGTGCCTCATTGATGAAAATCTTGTATCTGTTGGATGGATTCTGGTTGAAGCTCTTCAGATTTCTTTTATTCCCAAACACTCGTGCTCTGTCACGGTAACTAGAAAACTGGACGATACATAGCCACTTCGAGGTATAAAGGATAAATTTCAATAGAATATGCACAGCGGGACTGCGTTTTGGCTTCGAGGGATCAAGGGTTTCGAGAGATCAAGAGTTCGAGAAATCAAGAGTAAATTTGCTTAGTTATAAAGGGGAATATTCGGAACCGGAGACTCAGAGATCTAAGTTCGAGCCATCAAGAGTTACCTGTATTTAATACGTGTAGATGTGTTAGAGCAATTGTGTCTTCAATGGGTACGGCTATTATACAGTGTACCTTCCCCGCATGAAGGTGTTGGCATTCGTGGTCTGATTCTTATGAAGAGTTTTACATGTAATCATAACATAAGAAAAGTACCTGAAATCTTTTTGTTATTACTTACTCCCTTTTCTATATCTAATTTTAACCCCAATTATTTTTCCTTACGTAGAGAACAAATTACAAAAGAAATCACAAATACCGCCACAACACAGGGGCTATAATTATTTATTCGAAAAAAAAAATCACTACACCTGTTGTATTATTACCGTATTAGCCTTTTGTAGTGGACAGTATATAGGGAACTGATACTGCCTCGCTAGTAGTGGAGTGACAATCCTAGAAAAAGATGCTTAGTTTTCGAGTTTAATGGACCGGCATACCCTACGGCTGAAAGTTGTATTTTATAAAAGAGACATCCCTCCTCATACATTTTCTCCCGGTCGTAGAGTTTTCTCTAGTCATTTTTTTTTTAACTTGCGATGATAGTCGAAAGAGGGGGGGGGGGGTTATTTAATTTATTTATTTTTCTAGCTTATATTTTGTTTTCAAAGATTAATTATTGATTTTAAAAGAATACCAATTTGTGTGTGATAGGATAGCTACAGGTATCTAAATTTACAATGCAAAATTAATCAGGAATATTATTTGCCCCCCCCCCTTTTTTTTAAAAAAAAATCTTATGTTTTGTTATAGAAACGGCGTTAATTTCAATAAAATATATTCAGTATAATTATTTATGATTAATATTGCGATGTTAATAACAAATGTTTACTTAAGCGTTAGAAAGATTTATAAGACAATGATTTCTGATCAAATAAACCGCACTTTTTTTTAAAGACATCCTCACACTCTCTTTGATCAAAATATTGTTAAATATATTAAATTGGCTTCTATTATTAAAACGATAACGCTAATATTCAGTTTGAATTTAAATTAATGAGCATTTTATAGTAACTTTCATTTTTTCAATTATTCAAAATAAGTGATATATATTTTGTTTACGCATTTCCCCATTTACATGTACATACTGCCAAAAATTGAACTCTGTTACTATAATTCTTCATAAGGGTGTCATATTTGTTCAGATAAGTCCTTACGGTACTTAATCTTTTCTTTTCAAAAGACGTATCAGAGAGGAAGATATGAATCAAACGGAACCGTAATAGCAATCCACTGAAGTTTTTGCTTGGAAAACTCATGGTTTGTTCTGTCTTAAGAAATCTTTTCGATATTTTTTCTTTTGAGAAAGAATTAATTAAATTGACAGTTTTGCTTCAAGAATTAATTGTACAAATTGCAATGGAGACAGAAATCTAAGACGCTATCTTTAAGCATCCACAGAAACAACAAGGGGTTTCAAACATTCTTTTTAGGACTTCTAAATGAAATGACAAAGTACTTAGGCAATCAGCCTTTTTTCAAAATTCAAAGAAATAAAGTTTCCAGTCAACAGATGAAAAAAATCCACGCACGACATGCATTTAATGTGATTATTACCATGTGATCAACATTTTGCACCGTTTTAAGTACTTTTACAGTGTATCTCTTTTACAAAGTCTCTATTCTTGAAAAGTTAACAATAAAGATATACATGAAAACCAATGAATAGAAATTACAGCACTTGCAAATGTATTACGTCATTAATTTAACTCTTACCCCTTTTCAAAGAAATGCAACTTTAACATCCATACGTGTTGAAAATCTTTCAAAACCCTAAAACTCTACCATGTAACCTGCTTAATTTATGATTAAACGCTTATTCATCAAATTAAACGTAAATTCAAATCATAGACAATATCTATTGATAAAAATTGGGCTATTTAGACAGAAAATTGAATAAAATTTAGACTTTAAATATTCTGTTGTCTGTCCTTTGGATGAGACCAGAATACTGAAATTCAGTGTGAAAGCAAAGATGACCTCTAGAAGAATATTTATTTTAAAAGCTTTTAAACAGGCGTCGAATAATTTCTTTAAAAAAAATAAAGAATCAGATATAAAACGTTAAATAAAAACATAACATTTTAAAAAGTGCGAAATTTATGGTCATATTCCGGGGGGTGGGGGGGGGGGGTGGGGGGGGTGTTGGGTGTTGTTGTTCTTGTTTTTTTTTTTACTTTGTTTACTAAATATTACGTGACTGTACGTAAAGAATAAGGTGCATTAGCGTACATTAGCATTATCTCTTTCAAATTTAAATAAGATACTATAAGACTAACCTTTCATTTTACAGACAGACAAATGGGCATTCTTATTCAAATTTTCGCCCCTTTTCCATAAAATCAATATATTCATCGAATAAATAAAATTCCTACACAAATATACATTATTTTCACGAATTTCTTGAACTTTTCCTTGCATGTACAATATTACGGTCAGATTTCATTAATTGATCTTTGATCTCCTTTTATTTTAAATTTTGACCATAGAATTTTCTACGACCGGGCAAAAATTATTGCTTGACAATATATCTGACCAAAAAAGTACAAATCAGCCGTAGGGTAGGGTGGTACATTAAATTCAAATTTTTGATGGTCTTGTCACTCCACTATAGTGAGCTAGATTTTCTAGCGATGCGGTAAAATCTCCCTCTATATCAGGCAAATTAAGCAATGGCGAGCCTGTTTAACCCTTTGATGGGTGACCGCTTCACGTTACAAAATTGACCGCTTCACGTTACACTGTGATTTTTCAAAATAAATTATTTTATTATATGATTGAATAATTTAGGTCTCTCTGATTGGCTGAGATCCAACTATGTTGAAAAATACTGCGTTATATTGACCTGCACGTGACTTTCCAGGTGAATTTATTTCGCAGCACTGTAAAGGCCTACAATGAGAAATCAACGGAAAATAGACGTGCAAAAAAGGGGGATGTTTCAAAAACTGAATTTATTTTAATTAAGCTTTATTATTATAACAGAACTTAAATACCTATGAAAATAGCATAGTATAACCCACTCTGTACTATATTAAGTTTGGTCCCATCGATGGACAGTCAGGTGATGAATGCATAGTTCATGTGCTGAATGTAGGTCATGAACAAATTTCAATATCGCAAGTTGAAATTAAAAATGTAAGCTATTAATTGTTTCTGCATACTTTGTAGTTTCTGAAAAATTCTGCTGCTTTGAATAGATTTTGCGTTTTAATAGTTAAATTATTAGATAAATAAGCCAATGTCGAAATATGTTTGACTTTTACCAAATATTTTGTGTACTTATAAAATCCCGCCCTGGGTTTAAAGAAAGCAGCAGCACTTTTCAAGTTAAGAAAAATATCCTTTATCTATATTCAAAAAATGGCTAAAATCTATTCAGTGTATGCCCTTACGAAAATACGATTTTATGAGACATCTCGATGTAAAATACAGTGGTCGGAACGTTATTGTTGACAAACCAATCGTGTAGAATCGTTCGTGTATCGTTTGTGTATCAGATTCAATCGTGTGAGTTTTTAATCGTGCGAGATCGTGCGTTTAGAATCGTGTAAATTTCGTTTTGTAAGTTTTTATCGGAATGTTATTTGTAATATAAGCATTTCCTTTGTTTGTTTTTCTAAATTATTAACTAAAATCCAAATAAAATGAAAAAGCGCAATTTACATAAAAGAATGCAGAACGAACTAATTATCGCCCGTAAAGAAGCAAACTTCTTATTGTGGTCAAGATAATCTTGAAATCAAATTATTGAAAATAAATATATTTTTTTACAAAGAAATAAACATTTTTCAATGCTTACATAAATAGTTAGTCGACAAATATACATGGACACGGCATGATTTTCGGGAGTTTTGATTATCTGTGTTTATCTCTTGAGCCTATTTGTAATTAATTAATCTTAAATTTCTGCAAATAAAAAAGTTGAATAATTGGCAAGTTTATCAGACATTGAATCATTGGAAACATAAGGATAAAATTTGCAATTATAATTTAAGTCATTCCATCCTGCCTTTTTGTTCAATCGTATCTCCCTTTTTGCATATCATGATATCCAATTCAATCAAATAATGCCACCCACAAACATGTACATCGTCTTATAGAAGGAACAAAATTCATTTTTTTTTATCGGAGAATTACCTTAGAAATTATCATTCTTAATCTTAAATATTAAGTCTTGCATATATTTAGTAACAGAAATTTCATTTTCCGTTTTTTTAAAATTTCTTCAAAGTCTTTGAAATAATATTGATAATTCTTTGAAATCTTAAATAAGTATTAAGCCGTATTTCGTTTTGAAAATATCAGATTCCTAAATATTTTGAACTAGAATCGTGCGTTTGCGTAAACATTCGTGTAAGATCGTGTAACGTGTAGAATCGTGAACGTGAAAGATCGTTCGTGTATCAGGTTTAATCGTGCGTTAATCGTGCGGAATCGTTCTTGTAACGTGATCGTTCGTGTAAGTTGTCAACAATAACGTTCCAGTCACTGTATACGTAACCTGTACATAAAATCACGACATCATTGATAACTACATTATCTTTATAATTAATGAATAATTGCAATAAACAAAGGATATACATTAGTATTAATCGAATATTTCAAACCTGTAAATATTATTCCATTTAATGATAACACGCATTTCTCATTGTTAAAAAATTCCTCAGTCTGCCTGTCACAGTACATGAAATACGTCATATTTACCAAAATGACGTCATGTTTACAAATTCATCGCGATCACTGCTTTGTTTATAACCAGCTACATTGGATTTAACTAGCAAGTTTTTTTTTAATGCATTGATAAGTTTTATTGTTGTTTATTGAGTTAATATAGTTAAAAGTTGCATTTTTTTCATTTTCAGGTATTATGAGAAATACATAAAAGTCATATTTTTGTATGACGTCAATATATAACTCTCGAATGGGACGTTGATTAGGATATATAACTCTGATTTATGGACTAGGGAGACCAGACCTTTATATATGGCTTAAGGAGACAATATACATTTTTTTTAATTATGCATTTTTCTAAAGAGGAATACCAGATCTATGATCTATAGACCACCATTTAGCCGACTCTTGCTTCATTTTTTCATTAAACCTGCCTACTAAAAATATATGAAAAAAGTGGTCTCCCTAATATTTTATGTTTCTCTCATATGGCTTATGGAGACCAGTGTATATTTTCATAAATATAACTTCTGGCTTAAGTAGACAATTTTTCTTTCACAGTAATTTCTGTGTTTATACATTAATTAACATATTGTATCCATCTAAAATAGTTGCTGATGATCATCCGTCAAGATTAGCTGAAAGATATTTGTGCTTATGTGACTCAACATGATCAGTTAGGTTAGGTAACCTTGTATATAAAACTATAGTCCTTGTATATAAGTCTTATATAGAAAGTACAGTTTATAAGCCCAGAGTAGCTTGTTCTAATATTTACGATTAACTCTCAATGCTGTCACCCACGTATACGTAGTACAGTGGTAAGGGCCTATGCTCAAGAGTCTATGAGTAAGAAGTTGATCCTTATGTCATGTGTTTGAATTCCACTGTGGGAAACAAATATCTATATCTGTTTAAATACTTTGTGACTGAAGAATATTTCTATTTGTTTTCAGTCTCTGTGTTAACTCTTTGAAAGTTAGTGGAGTTGATTTTCTGATAATTCTACCGGAATGTAAATTAGGCAAAGCAATATAGGCCAGAAGCTAAGGAGGCCTAATATGCATGCAAATCTTGTGTGCGTCTGTCTATTGAGTTTGACGCTAAGGAAGCCTAATATGCATGTAAATCTTCTGTGCGTCTGTAAATCTCGTGCGGCTGACTTTGTGTTTGATGTCAGACGGCGGAGACTATTGACATTGACATGGGAATGGCTCGTAGAATATAAATCTTTCAGTATGTATTTCTAAAATGTAAATAAATAATTTTTTCACAATTAAATGGAAATAAAAGGAATCACTGTCTAGCTAGTAGTTGTAGACTACATGTATGCCAGGGTTTCTACTAACTAGACAGTGATTCCTTAAATACGGTTGACCAGTTGAAACCATGACCACATGTTCTACATGTACAAATGTACATAAAATTTCAAGGTTATGATTAAGATTCAGTAAAAGCTACAGTGTATGCCCCATATGCATGAAGTATAGCAATATGTGGATGCCATGTTCAATATGCATATTTGCAATCATTATATAAACATGCAGAGACCAAAAAAAAAATCAAAATAATTCAAATGCTTAAAAATTATTTTATTTTCACTGCTTATTAAAATACAGTCACTCAAGCATACCCTTTGTTAATAAAAAAAAAGTAGTAGTTTAACATTTATTACCATACAAGATAGTGCATTCCCTACCTAATCCTGTGTTTTGACTATTTAGACTTTTATTTCATTGACAGTTCAATATACACGATATACCAGTACCATGTGCCACTAAACTAGTATAAGCTACATGGAACTTTACACTTTTTTACTTCTTAAAAACAGAATAGTAATCAAATCAAAATTGTGACACATTTACTGATTGCATGTGCTAAAAACTTTTATAAAATATCAAACAGTGTATCAAAAGAGCTTTTACAAATTGATTAATACATTCAAAGGTACAAAAATCAAATGGTTTTCATCCATACTTTTACATAAAAGATGCACTAAAATTAGTCAACTTTCAACTTAATGATAAATTGAACTTGCTTTAACAATTAATTTACATGCAAGTATACACACATGTATGCATATCCGATTTTCTAAATGAATTATTTCACAATATCAAATTTGGACTATAACAGTTTTTAATCTAGCTAGACAGCAGGAAATTATCATTCTTACTTAAATTTCATGAAATAATTGAAGTATGCGAGCTACAAATTATATCTAAAGATTGTACTAAAGTGTTTATTGTATTTATTATACACAACTGATGACTTCGTAAGACATACCAGTTAAGTCCAGATTTCAGCTCAAAGGCTTCAAAATTTCTAGTGGATCTTTCTCTCATCAATTTTTTCACTGAATATTTTCAGTTTTTTTTTTTTCAAGACACTGTTTTTTGTCAAGGCCTATAAGCAGTATGATGCAATCCAAGAACTCCTAGGGCAATTTTAGAACTTCTGAATTTCTCTCTTACCTGGCACAAATAAAAGTTTTAAATTTCAAAATACATTAAACTTACATGAAGAAAACTAATAAAAATAGTGATAATTGTAATAGAACTTTCAGATGTTTGGAAGCAACTTCATATACCTAAATTTAAGAAAACAAAAGACTTGAAGAATATAGCAACAGCAACTGTATTCTTAAAATTTAAGATAATTCCTGAACATTCAAAAACCTGAAAATAATATCCTTTCTTACATTAGGCAGTAAAGAATGATAATATTGAATGTAATTTTACGAGCTTGTGTTATATAAAATCCAGCTTTTTCAAAATCATGAAACTTAACTTCAAACAAACAGCAGTTGAAGAAAATCTTAAAGACAGAAAATTGTCTGCAGCAGGCTAGATAATTAATCCCAAGATTAATTGTACCTCTCTCATCATTTTCTTTTAAAGTTACAATAAGAACTTTTTCAGTATTAATGATAGAATGGGGTTTTTGGCAATACCTTAAAAATTAATAAATTCTTGACATAAGTAACAAAAGTAAAGCAAAAAATCTTCTTTAATCTATTTCTTGTTTTTAGAATTCAATGAAATCATAACTATTTAAATTATGAAAATTTATATTCAAATCCACATTTCAGAGTGTTCATAGCATTCCAAATTGACTACTTCAAAACAAATTCATTTGCAGACAGAGGTGGTAATTCATCTCAATGTGAAATAATGCTCTGGATTTTCTTCAGGAGGAAAGCTAATTAATCCCAAGGGACTCACATAGCAGCATTCAGTTTACAAAACATTCAGCAGTTATCTCTCTTTGCCAATGCATTCTTATATAAAGTTAAGGAAGGCTCCAAAAACATGTATATGTATGAACTACCATACCAAAGAACTTGATTGGGCAACCATAAAAAAATTGTAATCTACCCCACCACCCCAGCTCCAAACCAGAAGACATAGAGCTTAGCATCAAAAATGTTGAACTACCATACCAAATTTAACTTGATGGGCAACCATAAAAAAAGTTATTAGAAAAAATACAGAAAATTTGCGGAAGAGTGACAGACGGACAGACAGACGGACAGACAGACAGACGGACAACAGAGTGATTACTATCGCAAATCCTTGCGGGGCCCTAATTAAAGATTGAAGTATATAGAGTCACCTGTATTCTTGAGGAATGTATATGTAGCCTGCTATGTAGCTTCATTAAAGAGATAAATAAATCTAAGAGTGGCCAGCTTTTAAATTAAAATTAGCATTGAGCTTTGGAGGTTCATGCATTTGTCTGCAAGGAAAAAAAGGATCAAATGGAAAAGACTGGGATAGAATTTGGCAATCAAATGAATAATTAAATTGAAATTATGAGGAATAACTATTTATCATTTTATAAAATACACATGTAGGTGCTTCCAAAAATCCTCAGAAAGAAAGGGTTTCAAAGTATAGTATTGTGAGCTTATAAACATGTATAAATGCTAATTAAATTCTCTCAAAATTTCAAAGCCATAAGTTAAAACAAACTGTACGGAATATTTTTTGTAAAGAAAGGCAAGTCAAATAAATTGTAATAATAGCATATATCATGTTCAGTGACAATCAGTGCACGTGCTAAATAAAAATGCCATTGGACTTAACGCTTTCCTCTTAATTAAATGACCAAATTTATCGGCAATATTTTTGCAAAGTAGGTCAAAGGTCATGGGGTCAGTAACCATGGTAATTTACAAAAGCCTTAGTGCCAAGAAATATATTTGCAAAATATCAAAACCATACCTCTTACAGTTCTGGAGATGTAAAGTGTGACAGACGGACAGACAGGCACCAAGTAAAGCATCTCTAAGTGTCGTTCTGCTCTGAAAGTGACACAAAAATGAAAGTTAGTCAATTTTTGACCATTCATATAACTTCAGTGACAAAAGGTACACTAGAGTGGTAAGTTTATCCTAATTATTTGAAAATATGTCAACACCATTGGTCTGAATATAAGCAAACAAACAAAAGAAATAGCAATTCACTAACTGTAAAACATTGAACTCAAATTTTAATCAGTGAAACCAGAATAAAAATCTTATATATATCAAAATTTCATATAAGAAGGATATGGAGATAACAAACAGTATTCAATATCAAAGTCCATAAAACAATACAAAATAGGAGCAGAGCAAACAAAGACTTCTGAAACATCAGAGGTGGAATCAGGTGCCAAGGAGGAGTGAGCATCCCCTGCTGACTGGTCACACCCGCCGTGTGCTCATCGTCATGATCGTGAAAAAACGGAAACATCCGTCGTCAATTCAGTGTATAAATAATGGACTAACAATTGGTATGAAAAACATCAGTCAGCATTTGACTCAATGATAAGTTGTATTTTCTGACAAGGTCATGGTATTGACCATATAACTTACAAAATGATGACCTTAAATGAGACTGCTGATATTCTTGTTTCATTAACTTGTTTGTCAATAATTTACCTCGCTTTAGAAATTGTTCAAATAGCATTTAAGAAACAGACAATTGGTTTCATGATTTTCAAGTGTCATTGGAATTGAGTTTGATTAAAATGACATTGTCAAATGTGTAACCGGCACACAGAGATGTAATTAATTGTTTTGGATATGGTTTATATACACCAAAGATGGGAAAGAATAGTACAGAAGTGATATTACACACTATATTTTAATAAAGAAGTTATTTTTAAATGTCTTGAAATTCAATGAGAGTTTCTCCTCTATACCAAAAATAGTTAAAGTATGTATACTAAGAATAAGAGAACAGTTTTTTTAAATGCAGGCAATGGGGAACAATCTGCGCTACGAATGACATCAAACAATGTGTTTTTTCTGCTGTGTGCAATGTTTGACTAAATTTTGACTTAAATTTGAATTTGCTTGAAAAAAAAATAAACAAGAAAAAAATAACAGACAGTTGTTATTTTAAATAAGTTCCCTAGTGAAGAGTGGTCTTTCACTTTAAAAAAAATATCATTTAATGTTAACAGACGCTTGTGAAGCAGATAAAGGAAGAGAGAGGAAAATTACGCTTCCTTTCGTGCCCCGATGTACACTTAAACATGCTTTCTTTATTCTTACATAATTTTTTTTTTAAACGCGATATCATGAAACTTGAAATGCATGATCAAAAATGTTACTTCTTGCAATGACAAGGAAAGAAATTTAATTAATCTAGCAAAATGAAACTGAACTAATTTCCCTGTCTATGACTTTCTGTGACAAATCTTGTAGTATATTACAGGGCTTGAAATGCAATTTTCCTACTAAAAAAATTAGTTGGGAGTATAATTTAATCATTGGATGAAGACATTAGGTCTCGGCAACACTTGTGCCGGGTTTGCTACGGTTCTATTCTGCAGGTTTGTTGATACAAGCTATCATTACTTGTATCTCCATGTGGCTTACAAAGAAAAAAAAATCAATGTAAACTCAAGATAAAAATGCACCTATGACAAGTAAAAATAATTGCCATTTGAAGTGCAAATTGTAATGGACCTGCAGAACATATTTTGTTTGACATTTTGCCACGATAATGTATGCTTTGGTGAATTTTTCTTTGCTGGGCCCCAATACACATCAGGTCAACATTTTTACTTAATTCTGTTAAATTTGTCTGAATGCAGATTAAAATGTAAAAGATTATTAATTCATCAAAGAGTAATGATATTTTGCTTTTGAGAAAATTTTGCTTTTACCTCATATTCCATTATGATTGTAAGTCCCAAAGTGTAGACGTGTTGTTTTAGGATCCACGTTATACAAGTAAATAGGTATGACCCTTGATTTTCTGGCAGATTCTAATTTTGTTAACTTTGTAATTGTATAGGGTGAGAGTATTAATGTTTCTAACACTGCTGACTTCAACTTTCTTCCTTACTCCTTAAATTTTATATTGGGTATATTTGAATGAAAAAGCACACAATATGCAGCCGAACAGTCGCTTTAACACTGAGTTCATGGACTTTTGCAAGAAGCACAGACTTTTACAGTTGACAGTATACTTGGACATTTAAATCTGTTTCATGTACATACATGTAGGTACAGAATTGTTAATAGATAAGAAAACCTTTAACCCCCTTCCCCACAGTCACACATTTTAACGCATAAACCATTTCCTATTTCTGACGCAAAATCATACATAAACCATTTCCTGCAATTGTGCATGTGCATTTTCATGCACTTTGAAAAGGTAACGTCATATTTCTATGACATGAACATTAAATGTACAGTCTGTATGTTGTGTCACAGTTCAGTAAGTTGTAAAGATTTGAAATAGTCATAGCTATGGTGTTAGGGGGACTTACATGTGAAGGCCGGGTGTTGAGGGTACAGTGGTTGTTGTTTTCTTTAAACACAACTTATATGTGCACTGAAAAAAAAAATATTTTTGTTAAATGTTGGACTAAATTTTATATTTTTAAAGAGCTTCCATACATTGTGTAAAAGAAAGCCATCAACTGTATAATTCAGCGATCCTCATAAAAGTCTAGAAGCCTGGGTGGCATAGTGTTAGAGCGTCTGCTCTTGAGTCAAGAAATAAGGATTTGATCCTTATGTGGCAGATTTGATTCCCACTATGGAACACAGAGACTGATCCTTCAGATGAGACCGATGTAAAAATCAAGGTCCCATGTCGCAGTAGGTGCCGGCATATAGGTAAAAATTTGTAGCTCTTCATCGGCAAGTTGTGGTGTCTTCATACGAGTATAAAATTCTTGATAGGGACTGTAGTTTTCCTGTAATAATTGACCGAAATCCTACTAGTCTACAATGTATAAACTCTGCATTCTTGACCTGCAGGGTATATGAGTGAAAAATTCTTGAGAGGGACATTAAACAACATACATTCAATCAATCTTGATCTGTAGATTGTCAAATAGGAAATTTCTGGTTTGTCAAGCTAAAGATTAGTAATTAATAAAACTGTAAATGAGTTTTTTTTTTTTTCATTTTACCTGAGATGTCTTTTGCTTTTCTTTAAAGTGTCAGTATTTGACTGTTGATTTCACCCATCTTAGGAAAATGATCTGTAATAGTAATAAATTGTAAGAAATCATAATTTGTTCTCCATCCACTATAATCATGAAATAAAATCAGCAGTGATATCAAAGGCTTTTTTCAATAATCAAGTGAAAATCATAAAAGTACTGTATACACATGATACAGGGAAATTTTCGCCCCCGTTTTATTTTTGCCCCTTTTGCCCTACTCTCATTTGGGCGAATTCATAGAATACAGTATAATTTCTTAAACAAAACTTTGACAGGGCAAATTTAAAAGGGGGCAAAATTGCTTGCAAGTGTGAAAGGGCGAAAATAACACGGGGCGAAAATAACCCTGTATACAGTATTAGCCAAAAAGGAAAAAAATAAATGTCACTATAATAATCAACCTTCAGTTGCATATCTCTACAATTTTCCGAGAAGACAATTATACCTGAAAGATGCTGTGTAATCCCCCTTTTCAATAAAAGAAATTATCTTATGATGATGTATTAAGTTCCTGTGAACAAAGCTGTACTTTTTCACCCATTGTCTTTATATATTGGACAAGTTTTAACACAGATTCAATCTACAAAAAGAAAAAAAAATAACAAACTTAGATACAAAGCATTCATGAGGTATCATGATATACTAGTACACAGACAAGAGGCCCATGGGCCTTATAGGTCACCTGAGCATTATGCAACAACTTTCCAGTGACTGAATTTGATTCATGTTTAAAGCCAGATGCTATAGCATTCACAATTTTGAAAGAGGCACCATTGATCATTCTAACAATACATTTAGCAGTTGCTTAGTTTGGTTACTTAACACCCAAAGGCAGGGTAGGGGAGCAAAAAATGCATGTCAACTAATCAGTAGTGCCCCTTTCACACATGAACCCCTGACCCTTAGGCCTAGATCCACATATTGCACAATTTTTAAAAAGGCATCCTTGCTTTTCAAAAATATTTGATTAATACCAAGGAGCAGATTTCAAACAATACATTCATTTTCACTATATAAATCCCCCCCCCCGTCTATGGTACCCCTGACCCAGGGGCCTTGAAATTCACAATTCTGGAAGATTAGGACCCTTGCTCATTATAACTATATAGGTATGTTCACCTGCATAATACCTAGGAGTAGAAAGGAAAATTTTCAAAGAATTCATGTATTTTCACTATAATATCAATAGAGCCCCGCCCAAACACCTGAGACCCGACCCTGGGGCCATAAAATTCACAATTTTGGAAAAGGCATTCTTGTTCATCATTACTATATACTTAATTAGTTTATTTAATACCTGGGAGCAGAGAAAAAAAATTCAAATAATCCATGTATTTCATTATATAATCAATAGAGCCCCGCCTTAACACCAGAACCCCTGACCCTGGGGCCATAAAATTCACAATTTTTGTAGAGGCACTCTTGCTCATCATAACTATGCACTTACTTAGTTAATTTAATACCCAGGAGCAGAGAAGAAGATTTTCAAAGAATTCATGCATTTTCTCTATATAATCTATAGAGCCCTGCCCTAACACCAGAACCCCTGACCCTGGGGCCATAAAATTCACAACTTTGGTAGAGGCACCCTTGCTAATGATAACTATGCACTTAGTTTATTTATTTAAT
>NW_026922649.1:0-20263 GCF_032062105.1 Saccostrea cuccullata
TTTTGACGCATTAAACATCAACGGTGCTCGTCATAAGTTATAGTCATCAATTTGATTTTGGCAGTATTATTTTAGTTTCGCGGGGAAGTCTCAAAGTTTTGTTAAAACGAAAGTCGTATGAGATAAATAGAACATCTATAATTGTTTGATTTGATATTGGCTTTATCCAACTCGTTGTAATGGTGTATATTCGCTCGGCAAGCCTCGCGAATATACACAATTTCAACTCGTTGGATAAAGTCAATATCAAATCACACAATATAGATATCCTCTATAAATCAGTCTTATAATTTATTTTTATACATTTTCTATGTAATGACGTACTTTTATTTGTGTAAGATGATATGTGCCTGTTTCGGATTAAGCGACTTGAAGACGTGATTAAAAAAAAAAAAAAAAAAAAAAAAAAAGAAAGAAAGAAACTGTTGAACAAGATTTTTTGGTACCCAAATGTGTGAAGTTTAAAAGCTACCAGCATTTTATCAAATAATTAATGAGTACAATAAGAAACGGATTAAACAGATACCAAAGTTATCACTGCATACCCTGAGATATGGCAGTTTACACTTTATAAAAAGCAAATGCTATGATCACAGATAATTCAATTTATGCCGCTATGAAAAATCTGTTAAATTTTACACCTTTGGATAATTCCGCATATCCCTGCGCAGTCTGCTGCATATGCGCCCTTATCGCAGACGCAATTATTATATAACCTTTCATTGCGAAATCGCAACCCTTGCTTTTCTTGGAAGAGTTATCGTCCCTTTTATGGATTTTTAACCCAATCAAAATCTTTAAGTTTGTTTTTGTTCCGCCATTTTTAGCCGGGCTTTGCTGAAAGCAAAGGCCTGGCTATAGGCATCATGATCGACTGTCTTGCATGTACTATAAATAGCATAATAAACAAAAAACCAAACAGCGTCAAAGCAGAAGCTTCCGATAAATAAAATAGACTAAGTTCCATTGCGACACGATATTCAAACAAATATTTTTAACATCCCAATCCTTGCAAAAGTTAATAATCAACATTTTGGCTTGAGAAGTAAACTGAAAGAGATATTAAAGATTTGCTTTATTGGGATAATCGTGATATAACAATTTGTGCACATACGCTGCTGAATGCATATCGTAAGCAAACTATTTTCAATAGCGCGGGCTTTTTGAAAAGTTGAAATTGTTGAAGCGTTTCGTGTTTCATATCGTTTTCGTCGATGTTACGTTAGTATTTATGTTCTGTTGATTTTTAGCAAAGTATTAGCATAGTGAAATGGCATTTCGAGAATTTACCTGAGTCACTTGACAATGTACAGGTTTCAGTGTTTCTACATGTAGTTGGCGATAAAAGTACTGTTTGTTTGAAACTAAAAGAATGTCTACAAAATATACATGTACATTATTTTAACTATTACAAAATTGAATTTTTAAATTATGAGCAAAAAAAATTTGCTAATTGAATAGAAAATAGGGGAGAATTTCTTGAATATGTCTATTAAATTTTAAAACCATGTCATATCTTAGGCTCTGGACTGTTAATTTTAATGTTAATTTTAATTACTTGAAGGAACCGCAAACCGAAAGAAACGTTGTTAACATTTTAATATGTATTTATAAAATGGGTCATATGGAAAACAAGAAATAAAATTAAAATATGAGAATTTAAAAATAACTGACTTCAGTATTAAAAATGCATTCAAAAATGAAATGAAATCGATTTTTCACTATTACAATCACATGATTTGACAAATTTCAAAGAGAAAATAAATCATGTATTTCAAAATTCCTTGTGATTCTAATACTAGTATATGCTGCCGTGATAAACTATATTTTATACAAAAAGTCATGCATTCACATTTTAAATCCACTATAAGACACACTAGTTTTTTTGCCATGTTACTTTTCATGTAACTGGAAACTTTATGTTTAAAATATTATTCAAACTATGTACAATGTATGTGAGGAAAAAATATTCATGTCTTTGTAAAATTCATTCATTCTGATGTGTTTTTTAAAATCTAATTTTATTATCAAAAAACTCTGCATATTGATCCTGTTTTTAAAATGTAAAACATAAAAAGACCAGTATTTTAAGGTGACCTGACCCTAAATACTAGTTACAGTGAGATTGATATAGACTTTCTTCTTTTTTTCACACACAATCTCCACTGCAACAAGGGTCATGCTTTTATTGGTGTTAAACGAATACTTTGTTTTTATATATAAAAATGGTAAAAATTTCCTTTGAGATATTTATGTATATGTATGAAAATGTCAATAATTATATATTAGTAAATTCTGTGTTCAAATATTGGAAATATATTAAATAATATTATATCGATCCAGGGAGCTCCTGGCATCCCTGGTGAAGTATTACCAGAGGGCTTCTGCGGAAGTTTTGCCTCAGTGTTATGTTGTACATTATTGAAGAAATGATTTGAAAAAAAAAAAATTAATTACTGGTATATGGGATTTTTTTTAAAAATCATAATCATACAAACTCTACCTGTTAAAACTCAATGGCCAACAGGAAAAAAAATGTACATGTACTAATTTCATATCAATTTACAATTTACATGTACTCGAGAAATTAAAGCCCGGCTTTCGGTTCTTTTAATACTTTGATGTTAGCCTGGTAGTGCGGAGGAAAAGTACTATACAGTTTCAACCAGGATTATGCTACAGGTACCTATTAAATTTATTCTTTATAATTTTAAACAATTTCCCCTTTAAAATATATTTAGATTGAACATATTTTTAATGTAACGTCAAGCTGGTTTATACGTTTTGAAGTAAGTCACTGTGACGTAAGCATCACAGGTCGGGTGAATGAAACATAATTCAATTAATGTTTTTGTTTGTTTAGGCTAATTCGGCGTTTATGTAAATTATCACGCAAGCCAATCGATTGATCACTTCATGAAATCAAAAATAAGACAGTTATTCCGTAAATGGATTTAAGCTAGAAGAAAAGATTCCTTAGATCATGGATTCTTGTATTATTTTTTTTTCGGACACCATAAGAAGTAAGAAAGTCTTAAATGAAATCTGATGTGTAAAATCTAAAATAATTTGACTTGAGAAAATTCCGTACTTTTTAATTTATTTTTGTCGTCCTGTGATGTTTATTTAAAATAAAATCTCATGGATTTTGTTATCTTGTGTGATGTGTGAATCATAAATGCTTCTAAAAAATTCTAAATATAAGGTGTGTTATTTAGAAGACTTATTGAAACATCTACTAGATGTGAAAAATTTTACTCATGTGTCAGTGAAAAAGAACCAATTAAATTCAGATATAATCTATTAAACATTTCATATGTGAAAAAAAGATGAGAACTGCAAAACAAAAATACTTTCGATACATTGTTTTTCAGATGAAATGTTGTGTCAAATATAAAACAAGCGCGTACTTAAGAACAATATCACGAAACTTTTAAATTGTTATATTCCTCTTTACTTATCTTTTTTTTTTATCATTATGACATTGATTTTCACAAGAAATGTTAAAAAAACTGTTTTTGTTTGTTTAGAGCCCCTTTTAAGGTAGTCCGATCCTGAGGTTTATAAAATTAGCAGTTAAGTAATCAAAAATACTCATAAAGGTATCTCTGAATCGACGAAGTTATGTAAATTTGTCCACAGTATATCTTTAAAGTTAGAGATTAAAGTTAATAATATTATATAGGGAAAATTGCCAAACTCCAATATTTTTGCAGAAAAAAACCAATTGGAATATCTGCAATGCATTTTCTAATTGCAAATTGATCAACTATTATATTTTAGGTTGAAAAACGATACGTATCCAGGCATTCAGAGAAATTGTCATGATTTTTTAAGCGGTTAGCTTCGCTAACCGCTTTATGGCATTTCCTTTTTTATCGACACCGGAAACTTCCATAAGGCGCTACCTATCGACAGCGGAAACTTCAACAAAGCCTCTACCTGTACCTATGATTTGTTTCTAACACATATAACATATGTTAAATAAAATCAAGACTATCAAAACAACTAATTTTCGGTTTTTTAATTTTTTTCTGATTTTGTTTGTCAATGAAATAAATTTATAATTGTTGTTTTAAAAAAAAGTTTATGTATAGGAACATTTGGTGTCGAGATTTTTTCCGTGACATCAGCTGATGGCGATGGGCCCTGTGACGAAATTCGAAGACAGCATGAAGTTTAGCTGATAACATTATTAACGCGTTAGATTTAAACTTTGGAAGAAATGTATAGCGAGAAATATCATATTTGAACCCAATGCTACACGAAAACCAGTAGGCATTTCCGATTTTTGTGTTAAATTGAAGCCTGAATCGAACAGGTGGTCAGAATGGCGTTGGACACCTTGTGTATTTATATATGAGGGGGTAGAATTTTTCGATATTTGGCAAATTTTAAAGACTTATGATAAAAATTCAGGTGCCTGTGATTAATTATAAGGCACCCCCTCATGAACAATAAATATTTG
Organism: Saccostrea cuccullata; assembly: GCF_032062105.1. Taxonomy (NCBI): domain Eukaryota; kingdom Metazoa; phylum Mollusca; class Bivalvia; order Ostreida; family Ostreidae; genus Saccostrea; species Saccostrea cuccullata. The sequence continues at coordinate 4,469 of NW_026922649.1, forward strand.
ACCGAATTATGCTACTGGGCACAGGGAGGACGGGTTAATTACTGGCTAAAGGGGTTGAAGGTTATTACCGACTGCAAAACATCGGAAGTTCTCATTGAGTTTCATTTTACTTAAGTAATACTAGTACACGAAGAAAGCCTTTATATAAAAATACTGAATACATCTGTAAGTTGTACAGTTATGGATTACTTCCATAATGAAATGTTTGTTTTCTTCTCCTTTTTTTCTGAATTGAAATTATTTAAAAGATGATAAAAGCTTTGTTTCCAGGGATAAATTCTGTGGTCTAATTTTCAAACGATTTTAAACGATCACATTTTCTTTTAAAAAAAAAAAAATAATGGGAGCCTTAAAACACAAAAATTTAAATTTTTAAAAAAATTGGAGAAAAAAATTTAATCGGCATTCGATCCTTTTTAAAAATCAGCCGATATAAAATATGCACAGAAAAAAAGAGGCATGAAAAATTTTGACGATAACAAAATTGAAAATTATATCTAATGAATGATCATTTTTGAAAGTTTGATAAATTGCTATGCAAGGTATAAGTTGTAAAAACACTGTTTAAATTTGAATTTGTCCAATTTGTTAATTATCATTTTGAGCCTTTGAGAAGAAATAAAAATTAAAATACAGATGCTTACAGACATATTGATAGAAATTCCATTTTGTTTTTAGTAAAAAAAAACAAAAAAAACAATGTATTGCTTATGCGACATATTGAAGAAAGTGACAATGATACCTAGGTAATTTTGCAATGGACAATTAAATTGTTTGTTATACACTGACTTTTAGTGAACCTTTGAATTTTTAAAATACTAGTATTGATGGATTAAACAACAACTTTCCTTTTCTTTTTTTTTTTTTTTCTTTCTTTTTTTTTTTAAAAACAATATTTATGAAAAATATTTGCCAAATACTCAGTATATGTTCGTTTATACATATCGTGCAAGACTCTTTTTTAAATATTCACTTATTTTAACATTTAATTGTATGAAAAGTCAATAATGTACATTTCTTAAAACTTTATTATCTTGTTTACATGTACTTGTCTTTTTTCCTGTGAGAAATTTACTTCATAATATTAATAAACAGATGTACTCAGTATCTGTATCAAAATACAGAATGAACAGTGATCGGTCTCAAAATAAAAACGGATCCTTGAAAATTCCGGGGCCCAGGAGAAGTAAGCTCCCCAATGACAGGTCACACCTGCTGACCCGCAGTGAGCCTACGAAACTGAATCTCTCTGAAATTAATTAATTCTCTGCTGTCCATCCGTTTTTCTCAGACTAGCCAGCTAAAAATCTATGTACAGTACTCCAAATCAATTAATCTAAAGAATTTGAATTATCATTTTATTTTCTTTTTGAGTTGTTTGCTATAGTAGCCTTTACAGTTACCTAATTTCAGAATCAATAGAACATGAAAGCCAATTAAATTTGCAACATAAAATAATTTTTTTTTCGTTCTGAGCACTTTTGGACGCCACCAATGGAGACAAATTTGGGGGAAATTTTTGAAATTGAACTTCCTGTCTTTCAAACTGAAAATCTCGGGTTGATATTTTGAAACAAACATTTGTGACATCAGCTGGGATGTTATTGGTAATACCATTTAGTTAAGTACTACAAAATTCAGTGTGTTTGTTTCTTCGCTGATGACACTGGAAAAAGATATGCATGCCTACTTTAATATCATCATTCAATGCATTTTTTTTATTTTACACTGTACATATTCGATGAAAGCATGCTAACCGCTTTTCAGTACTTTCAGTACTTTGATTATACTTATTCAGATATTTTTTTTCTTCTTTTTCCCTCATGTACTTTTTTTTTAAAGATAAATAAATGCGTTCTTTAATTAATGGAAAACTGTTTAAAATTGAACAAAAGGCCCGGGGCCTTAAGGTCACCTGAGTATTGTGTAACAACTTTCAAACAATTAAATTTGGTTGTGTTTTAAACCAGAGGCGATGAAATTCACAATTTACAATTTTGAAAGAGGCACCATTGCTTATCATAATTTTTAACTTAGCATGCTTACTCTATTTACTTAATACCCATAGGTAGATCAGAGTAACAAAGAGAAAATGCACTTCCACTTTATACCCAGTTGTGCTACTCAACCTAAAGGAACCGCTGACCCTTGGGCTACATATTTCAAAATTTTGCAAATGTTATCATAAAATGGTTGATTAATACCAAAGAGCAGATTTCAAAGCATGAATTTATTTTCAGACTATGTAACCCCCCCCACCCCCTCTGACCCTGGGGGCATAAAAAGACCACTTTGCTTGATGCACCTTTCTTCATCATAAATATATATATACTTGGATCATTGGCATAAAACCCAGAAGCAAAGGAAAATATTTTCAAAGAATTAATGTATTTTTACTATATAATCAATAGAGCCCCGCCCTAACACCAGAACCTCTAACCCTGGGGCCATAAAATTCACAATTTTGGAAGAGGCTCTCTTGCTCATCTTAACTATGTGCTTAGTCAGTTTATTTAATACCCAGAAGCAGAGTTCAAAGAATAATGAATTTTAACTATAGAATCAATAGAACCCTGCCGTAACAACAGAACCCCTGACCCTGGGGCCATAAAATTCACAATTTTGGAAGAGGCACTCTTGCTCATCATAACTATGTACTTAGTTAGTTTATTTAATACACAAAAGCAGAGAAGAAGTATTTCAAAGAATTAATGCATTTTCAATATAATCAATAAATCCCCGCCCTAACACCAGAATCCCTGACCCTGGGGCCATAAAATTCACAATTTTGGAAAAAGCACTCTTGCTTATCATAACTATGTGCTTAGTTAGTTTATTTAATACCCAGAGGCAGAGAAGAAGATTTTCAAGGAATAAATGCATTTTCACTTTATAATCAATAGAGCCCCGCCCTAACACCAGAACCCCTAACCCTGAGGCCATAAAATTCACAAATCTGGAAGAGGCACTCTTGCTCATCATAACTTTGTGCTTAGTTAGTTAATTAAATAACCAGGAGCAGAGAAGAAGATTCTCAAAGAAATAATGCATTTTCACAATATAATCAATAGAGCCCCGCCCTAACACCAGAACCCCTGACCCCGGGGCCACAAAATTCACAAATCTGGAAGAGGCATTCTTGCTCATCATAACTATGTGCTTAGTTAGTTTATTTAATACCCAGGAGCGGAGAAGAAGATTTTCAAAGAAATAATGCATTTTCACTATATAATCTATAGAGCCCCGCCCTAGCACTAGAACCCCTTACCCCGGGGCCATGAATTTCACAATTTTAGAAGAGACTCAATGCTCATTACATTCATGCCAACAGTTTGCCTGCTTGATGTCCAGGAGTAAAGAAGAAAATTTTTAAAGATTGCAATAATTTTAGTGGTTTTGGCCCCATCCCTCAGGCCCCAGGGGTGGGGGGGGGGGCGGGACCATGAAATTCACAATTTTTGTTCCCCTCCACCCATAGATGCTGTATACCAAATTTGGTTGAAATTGGTTCAGTGGTTTCAGAGAAGAAGCTGAAAATGTTCAAATGTTAACACACGACACACGACGCACGACGGACGACGACGGACGAAAACGGATAGCAATAGGTCACCTGAGTTACTCAGGTGACCTAAAAAGAGAACAAAACTACATGTGTATTATTTATACTATTAATGTGATGACTGTACACCATAAGGTGAACTACTAGCATAACTGGGCCATTCATTTGACCATAAATGACATTTTTTTATTAGTGCTGCGCTGACCGATCGAATTTGACAGTGGTACCTAGGTTCACAGTGCTTTTCAACAGATGTATATAGTGTATCACGTATATTACGCAAAACACAAGTACGCTTCATTATAGAAAACGCTTTGAAAAATCTTTTATTATGACGTCGATGTTTTATATTATTTGTTTCTTTTTGGTACTGAAGTACAGTTTTGGATATGGCACCGAGGGACTCTTTACAGACGATGACCCCCTGACATGTGTGAATAAGGTACAAATTTTATTTCAGAAAAAACAGAAAAAAGAGGTCATCTTTTATCCTTTTTCTTTTGTATGATACATGTAATATTGATTGTTTGATTGTATATTGTTTAACGTCTCTCAGGAGACTTTTTTTCTCATGGAAACGCATAAAAATATTGTATATCATTTTTTGAAACGTCGTAATATCAAATATTTGCATTCCACTTGTAATTTGCTTATAGAGTAGGAAGAAAGTAATGTCACTATAAAAACACCCAAAAAAGGAAAGGCGGTAGAATAGATTAAAGTGTGCATTTTATTTTGACGTCAACACCTTTGAATGCCGTGGAGGTGCAAGAGTATGTGCAAACAATTTTTTCATACTAAAAATTTTAATAAAAATAATTCAGTGATTATATAGGCTTATCTATAATTTATTACAGCCTAGTGAACTTTGAGGTGCAAAAATATAACACTTTATGAACAAAGCTACAAAAACAGATCTAACTTCCTCCACAATTTTTAAGTTAAAAAGTAACCCTCGAAATACATGTAAGTACCTATATTTAAAAAATAATTTCCATTGTGATTCATTTATAATAAATCGTGAAACAGATGTGCATGAAGATATACCGTGTACGAACTTTCATTTCAGTGCGATACTTCGATAACTTTAATCTTGGGCGTGGGAAGCTAAAATAACCTAGCAAGAAAAAAATGGGGGAAATTTATTCCTTTGTCACATCTCAATAATCTTATTTCATGGTGGTGGTGGTGGTGGGGGTTACAGTGCCAATTTTTTTTCCAAACACTATCACTTTCCCCATTTCTAACCTAAACTGCAACGTGTGAGTGAAAAGTGGGGTGGTGTTAAACCTACGCCGTAATGTACTTTGTCTATACTAAATCTATGTTTGTAAAAAACGTGTGTGGCGGGGGGGGGGGGGGGTGCTAACCCCCCTTGCCCCCCGGTTCCGACGCCTATGTTAATTGTGCCTATTTGCTTAATCATGAGTGAGGAAAAGCTTTTTTCACCATAATTGCAATTAATATAATACATATGGAAAAAATATATTTATGTTTTCCCCTACTACTATTTGTTTGCAGGAATTCCTCCGGGGATATCCTGGAAACAAGGGGCCCACGATCCGTGACGGATCGGATTGCTATTGTAGGGGCAGGCCCTGCAGGATTACATATGGCCCTTTGAACTTCAGGTAGGAACACAAATCTAATTAAAATTAGATGTGAGATCCGTTCGCATATTCGCTACATTAGGTTTGGTGTAGCGAATATGCGAGCGAAAATAACATCTAACATCTAATTTTAATTAAATTTGTAGGAACATCAATCGAGATAGGTCTTAAGAAATTGTTTTCAGCTGATTAACAACTCTTTTTTTTTTAAAAAGTCAGATAAAATGTACCTACTGTAATTTCTTTACAGTAAAGAAAATTACAACGAACATGTTTATAAAGAAGTTAGGCTTTATGTGAAATAATTCTATTGTCTATCAATCGATCTATCTTACAAAGAGCATATTTGAGAATGGAAAGTTTTTATCGATTTCAGTTTGGTAAAAGCATCCCAATATCATGTAAAATGATACATTTTTAAATCGTACTTTCAATTTAGCTTTTATGTTTTTGAATAGAAACAAGGTTTCCAGAACATTGTGATATTTGAAAGCCGAAGCGAGGTTGGCGGGAAAACTGCATCCCGATTTTATCGGAACGTTTGGCATAATCTGGGGACTGTTGGACTAGCTGAAAGCTATGATAAAACTGTGGCATTACTCGAAAAATTTAATACCGGGTTTGAAATACGACCAGAAATCCCTAGCTACACTTGGCTGAATAGAAAAGGTAATTTGAAATCTCAGTTTGTCTGTTTGCTTGTTTATCATCATTACGAAACTTGTACACAAATTCCACTTGTCGATTTAAAAAAAATCGACTCCTAACACCTCCAATCAAAAGAAAACGCCCTATCTAATGTATCCCTTTGACAACCAGTTTATTGAGGAAGGAGTTTTTCGTCGAAAGAGTAGAATATTATGTAATTATATAATTCATTTTAATTATTTTAATCGCCGGAATACTATATTGCTGGATATTATAGTTTCTTTTGGACATTCTTATTTCCAGATTTTCGTTTGAAAAATTTAAATGCTTAAAAGATTACTGAAGCAGAGAAAATGTTATACCTCTAAAATCATAAGAGTTCGAAATGGGATCAGGTGCCATTGAAAAAATAAGCATTCCCCAGCTGACGTACAGTCACACTTGCTGTGTATTCCTTGTCATGATATGACAAACGAATAAAATCCGTGGCCAATTCATTGTACAATTAGTAACGTATATATATTATATAACACATTTTTTTAAATAAAGAAACCTATAATGACCATTATATGACAAAAAGATGCAATGTCAATTTACTTTTTTTTCATTTCCATTCTGCGTTTTGTAGAATTCACATCCAGTCTCCAAACCGCTGGGGTTTCCATTCAGAGATTATTTCAGGCGTCAAGGCGTTACAATGCTCTGTATAGATGTTTTTCGGAACGTTCGAAGGAGAAATAATGCCAAGGCCATCTGCGGAAGTTCTCTATAGGGTAGGTAATATTTCATTATTTATGCTATAAATCCAGATGAAAGAATTACATGTTAGAACAGATTTACAAGTACTATAGAATTAAATGAGAACAAATTTAAACTTTTTTAATGTAGAATGCAATGAAATTTTTTTTTTCATTTTGAATGTAAACGTTTGAATTAGTTTAAGTTTTTTTTTTGTTAAAAGTTATTTTCCAGTATTGTTACATATATCTAATCGAACACGCTACTGGAACAAACACTCTAACCACTCGCAGACGACGTAAATCCAATTGAGAAATAATTGGTTTATCCTTTTTTAGATTCGAGGGACAGTGGACGATTTTCTTCTGAGATATAACCTTACAGATCTACAGCCATTGTTTTCGCTGCTTTAACCTTAAACGGATATGGATTTTTGAATGAGACGGCAGCGTTTTATGGTCTCACGTTTTTATCCCCGCAGGTGATGGATTCATTCTTCAAACCTGAAAGGGGAGCTTACCGCCTGATCGGGGGCTGGCAGAACTTATGCCGTAACATTGCTAAAAGAATTGGTGTTGAAATTCGTTTAAATGTCGTCATAAAGCAAATTCGAAGAGGAAAAACTGTTCGAATATTTTATAAAAATAAAAATTCTCCTGCTGTTGTTATGGAGAAATTTGACTTTCTTATTCTCACTCCTTCGATGAATTCCTTATTTCCCATTGTTGATTTTAATCAGCAGGAGTTGAGAATTTTCAAACATCTCCGGCATTTATATATTTAAAAACAATCGTTAACTCCATCTCTCCCTGGTAGAAGGGCCCTTTCTCCACTTGAAATTTTCCCCTATGATTTTCAAGACGTGGAATATACAGTTTATCGAACGATTAACCCGCATCAAGCTGTAAATAACGTGACCGGAAGGGATTATCAGCTGGGAAACAGAGAAAACAGAGACAAAGATGGAAGCGTTTACGAAACAAGCGTGTACGTACAACTAGGAAAGGCGAATCCATGGAACAAGTACGTGGACGCTGATATTCAAAGAAAACTTTTTCAACACCTCAGAGATTTTAATAAAGCCAGTCCTGAAGTTGTTCAACAGGTGAAATGGGGGTATTATTTCCCCAATTTTCCATCGGAAGCTATAACCGGTGGTGCAGTCTGGGATATATTGGACATGCAAGGCATGTATAACACGTGGTATATCGGAGCCTCGGTTTCGTTTGATGCAATAGAAAGTGTTCTTGAATATAATCATTTATTGATAAGACTTTTCTTTAATAAGCAACGTAATTTTTAGGAATATTATCGCCGCTGTATATGGATGAAATATTCTTTTACAATTCGTAAAATACTATAATTTAATGATAATTTTCTGTTCTGGCTATAGGACTTAAGGTGGTATTACTATAAGACAGAAAATATATATTATTAAAATCATGTTTTAAAGTGGACTTAACGTAGTAATCTTCTATTAAAGTTTATTAAAGTAGCAATGCGAAAGCTCGCTAGGCGGCGCTGTAGATCGTAAATAAGAAAATGGCGCAATCCTAACCTCGGTTTACATCGTTTTCATTACGGGTTTTTTTCCTATGAAAACATCGAGGTGTCCGAATGTGCCAGCTATTTTTAATGGGAAATCCTTTCTGTGTGACGTATTTGACAAAAATTTTCCCGGGCTCTATCAAGAAGTAAGTATAAATCCGCTCGGAGTTTTTTATCGATGTTTTTATTTTACTTGTAAGGTAAATACGCATACGTAATGCACATCAAAATGTTGTTTACATACCTAAGTGAACATGTGAAAACGAGTTTGTCATAGAATGAAGCGTAATAGTTGGGAAAAGACGCTTTTTCGTAGAGCTACGGAAGTTCCAAGAACGATAACTCTATTCTTGTAGTTAACGCTGATAACAACAAAATATGTGCCAATCCATGACTGCAAACAGTTAAAAGTCTTATAGAAGTGGAAACTACAATTATTCAAGGCAACTAAGCATTTATTCTATATTTATGCATAAATTTATCACAACTGAAGTCGATTTCGAAATTGTTTTTTATTAGTGGACAATATTCCCAACTGTTGTTTACAGAGAGTGAAACAGATTCAGAGGTAGTTTCATAAAATGTAATATTTGTTCTATATTATAGATATCTTTGTAGTTAATTATTTCAGTATATACTCCAGTATAATTATTCTGATTTTATATTTTAAATATCATGTTTACAAATTAGTTAATTACTAGTACTACACATATTAGCATGTATGATGTAGTAAATGGTTTATGATTTATTGTCATGAATAAAAAATATACATGTGTAATTATTCCATGTGTTCAGTTGCATACATGTTTTAAGCAATTTGTTGGCTTTCTGCAGGGCCCTGGGTCATTTGATTTGGACCCACCCGGGGTCCTTCAGGATCAACTCAAGTCAGTCAAGACATTAGTCAAGACACAATTGCAAGCTCCCCTGAAAGTCCAACAATTGTGAAAAGCCCAAAGAAGCCAAGTGACCCAACGGCAAAGCCAAGGAAGAGAAAAGCATGATATGTTGAAACAATTTTATCGTTAAAACATAAAAAATGACAATTATGTATTTTAAATGGAAGGTGAATTTCCTTGAAATATTTATGACTTGCAAATATTTTTTTGCAGATTTATCACTTCTTGGCTGTTGGAAATCCAACAACTTCCGACTCGGACATAGAACAATCCCAAAGCCTGTTGATAAGGAGAAAATCTACAAAAAAGGCAAGTCAACTCAAACAGTTTTTACAGGCTCCTTTGCTACAAATACAAGTTGCATTATTTTTGATGAAGACGCTTTAGTAGAAGTTGTGAATGTACATGAAAAAAAAAACACAAACACATGTATTTGGAACTATTTTGGGTCTAAGTTGGAACATTTATTATAAATTTTAAAATGTCCTATTGCAAAGATTTAGGGCTGGACCTCTCCTCAATATTTTTAGAACCTAGTGTCCAATTTTCTCATAAAATAACCAAAGGTGCTGTTATAGAAATATTCAATTTTGGAAAATCCAAACAAATGGAATACATGGAAATTGTGCGCAAACTTGTAAAATTTGCTGGAATAGAAAATGTAAATGTCGAAGCGTGTCTATCAAAAATACACAGAGTGGTTGGTGCGGATAAAAAGAAAAGGCGTAATTTACGAGAACAGTATAGAAAAGAAGAATTTGAGATTCCAGTATACATGGACAATATAAGGATGTCTGCACAAAGGTCGGCACAATCTAAAGAAAGCGAAGAAAAGGCTGAGGTTGAATTAAGTTCCCTCACAGAGAAACTACAAGACGAACAAAGGTAATTGACAGAAAAAAACAAGCAGTTAAAAAGAAAACTAGAAAGAAAAGAGAAACGAATGGAAGTCAGTAAAGCAAAGATAGCAAAGGAAGATCCAAGTAAAAAAAAAACTGTTATCAAAATGTAGAAGGAACTAGTTTCAAAAAATAAATTACTAGAGAAAGCAAAGATAAGAAACAAACAACATTTTGAAAAGTTCACTGGTAGATTCCAACAGAAAAGTCCGATTCATTTCCAAGAAACTGGAAGCAACAGAATATACAGCTGAGAAACTACAAAGTACTGTGAACCAATTAGAAGAGAAATATGATGTTGCAATAGCCAGAAAAAATCATTTAGATGAAGAACTTAAGGAACTTTCAATATCAAATGACTATTTACAAGGACTTCTAGAGAATGATGCAGACTTGTATCTTTTTGATCCTGTACAGAACAAATTTACTCCAGAACTTGTTGAGTGTGCAATGAATTTGACTAACTTAAAAAATGATTTATTGAAAGCAGTCAAATATGATTCCGAAGAACCCTTGTACCTTGCTGGTGCCAGAATACTTGGTTTGCTGTTAAAATTTGTGACCGCTCCATTATGGAGACTCATCGAGAGTCCGGGACATATTTTGGACATGAATATCAACTACTAGACCCTTGTTCAATACCTGGATACAGCTTCAGCAGAAGATGTTGCTAATGACTTTCTTCGTGGAAGCTCAATGCCTTTCCCAACTCCTATGGATGAAAACGACAAAGTTTTAAATAAACTTATAAAAGAAGATGACAAGCTTGACCCAATTTGTCTTCCACTTTTACAGACTCTTTTCAGAGCTATCAAGGAATTGCTAAAAAGAATGATTCCTGAACATTTACCGGAGGGACAATTCTGGGAAACTTCAGCCACAGTCCGGAAACAAACAAGCTCGGTGTTAAAACACACCAAACTACCTGAGTTTATTTTTGGACAGTTAATCATTCCTCTCTTTTCGCCCAAATGCATCTGTCTCGAATGAGGCCTATCTTATGTATGCATTCAATAAAACGAGTGAATGGTTGGGGGAGTTACCACCAGATGAAAGGAAGAAAATCATTGAGGATTCTGGAAAGGAGGAAGAGAAATTAGGAAAGTTTTTAAAGACCGGTTAAAAGAGATAAAAATAAAAGATTAGAAGCACAGAGACGGAAACAGATGGAACTGGAGAGGCTGGAAAAAGAGAGAATTAGAAGAGCAGAAGAGATACCAACGATGTTTGTTATTATGGACTGTGGCAGAGTAAACAACAAGTAGAAGAAGGCATGGGAAGGATAAGGAACGAGAAGGAATTGATTAATGCTTTACAAGCACAACTGAAATTCCGAAAGAATGTCTTGAAACAGAAGCACAAGGACAGCAAAATTTTTAACTTATCAAGAAAGAAACCAGATGGTAAATATAAAAACTATCTGTCCAGGATTTAAAAAAAAAATATTTTGTTTTTAATAGCATCTGCAGCAAGTTTCCACTAGTGAAATAAAAATTCAGATGCACCCCTTCTCGTTGGAAAACTAGTGGAACATACATTCGCAGACAAACAAAAGTACAAAGGAAAAGTCCTTGGAGTTGTCCCCGGGTTTTTCCCAAACATGGTAAAAATCAAATATAAAATGATGAACTTTTTTGCTTATAACTTGTTAGATGATTACAAAAAAGGGGGAATTAAAATTGTCTTTTCATAGTGCAACAGGCACAACATGATCAACAGATTAAGATGTACATATTTCAAATTTACTTTTTTTTATTAAATGTTCATGAGGATTTCTAAAGACTTTTTTTTAGATGTACATGTATATGGCAAAGTCAAGTCCCTTTTTTATGTGTAAGGATTTTCAGTTAAAAAGTTCAGTGTTTTACATTTGTTTTATTATTGCATGTCCTCACAGGTAGTGAGTTTTTATAGCATGTTTCCTCAGATGACAATCTATAATTTACATCTCCAGAAAAGAAAATTTACATTAAAAAAGAATGTCTCCTGTTTCCCCCTTCTCTTTTATATGGCTAATTTATTATTATGTTTATATTAAGTTTATTTATATATTTTTTTCATTAGATTTAAAATTCTAATATATTATTTTTATGTCAATAATAAGATATCTAATTTTCAAAATTAAATTCTTTTGAAAAAAAAAAAATTGAATGCATATGTAATGAAATTTGATCCCTGTATTAAAATTTCATTCTTATTTCAAGTATAAATACTTTTTTTTTCTTGTAGGTACCCTAATTTTTCCATGGTTGGAATTATAGACACATTTCTGGTTTCCTCCATAATGTTAGAATTACCTTGACTTGGTAAGTATTAAAAAATAATTTTATTCATTAAAAATAGCTACGTTTTTTTTATTTGTATGTTATCATACTTCATTTTTAGAATTACAAGAAATTAATTAACATTGCACTTTTAATTATAGGGAAAGAGATTGTGTATGAAAAGGAAAATGTTTAACATTAAGTTTCATTAATGTTTCAGAAAGAAATTAAAGTACCATTGACTAATATGTATGGAAAATGGAATATATAAGTGGACAATTCTTCGCGACGAAGCATTAGCATTAGCTAATTAGCTTAATTATGTCATTTATACATATCATGATACAATCATACTTTATTAGTTTTTCCTTTGAGCTTGCAATGAACAAATCCTGAAAATTTCAAAAAAAATATCCACAAATAAAAAAGTTATAGACATTGGTTAATTGGTTACTTTTTTTTCTTTTCTAAATCCGGATTAAAATTGGTTTCAAAATTTCAAATGTTCACATACCCATAACATCATTTTTTTAAGTTATTGAGTTCAAATAAATTGTAATAAGTTTTATTTGACCAACTCATGAAATAGACATGGAGAAAAAAATTTTTAGAGAAGGTGAAAAAATTCTTGTGGCATTGCTAATTAAAGGTTGAGTTTTCACTGTTTGTGTAATTTACTATTTGTTTTTAACATGCTGATATCCCCTGAATTTATTGTACATGTAAGCAGATTGAAATTAAACATGGTTTCTGATTCAAAAATAAAGAATTAATTTTCAAACAGAATAATATGAAATTTGATTCATCCGAATATAATATTTAAAGTTAGTTCGCCTGAATAATTTTTACATGTATACATGTATGTATTAAAAGTGAGTAAACATTTCCTTTCATTTCATTTCCGCTCTGTTTACAAATTAAAAGAACTTAATGCATGTATTTAGCCACATTTTAATAAATACATGTTTGTGATTTATTAATTGAATAACATTGATATATTTTAAATATAATGAAACAAAAAAAAATGTTCAAAAACATTCCTGATCGAAGAAATTCAATATTTCATTATATAAAAAATATTGAGATAATGAACAGTATTCAAGATCAAAAATCCATAAAACAACACAAAGTAGGATCAAACAATCACGGACCTCCAAAACATCAGAAGTGGGAATCAGGTGCCAAGGACGAGTAAAACTTTCCATGCCGACCGGTCACACCCGCCTTGTGATCCTTTACCTGATAAATTTAGCATAAATTTGTGGCAAGTCATCAGAAAAATAATGTAAATACATTTTTTAAGAAATAAGTTAAAGTTTGTGAAAGCGTAAGGATGTGTCAATAAAACACGTCTTAAAATTCGATGTCTCAATAACTTCCAGACAAAAATAGGATTTTATTATTTTTTCGTATGAAATGTTATAGCAATAAAAAAAAGTCATGAATTATATAGAACATTTGAGAAAATAAAAAAAAAAAAACCATCAAATCGGTTTCTATTCACCTTTAATCCTGTATCATGTAATTTAACCCTCTCCCCTGCAATCACGCATTTTAACGCATATAATTATACCACTTCCTATTTCTTACGCAAAATCACACATAGACTGTTTCCCCGCAATCAATTAATTTCACTCATTTTAAAAATAAATTCAATACATTGTATTGAATTTTATGCCATTTTCCACAGGTTATTTTTTTTTTTCTTGCAAAAATCTTATAAATCAGAAAATGTTATCATCTTTAAGAATATTACACCATATTATTTGCACTCAAATTTAGAGAAACTTGTACTTAAATAAATAACTAAAGGTATTTGCGGGGAAAAGGTTAATTCATATTTCTATGAAGTAAACATTAACGATATGTTGCGTCACCGCTCAGTAAGTTGTGAAGAGATAAGGAGGTATATAATTGATAATAGATAAGAAAACCTTTCTAATGGTCATAGGTATGGTGTGAGGGGCACTAAAATATGAAAGCTGAAATTGAGGGTAAGGTGGTTGTCGTTTTTTTTTAGGACAACTTATTTTTGCTTTGAAATAATCCTATATTTTCGTTGAATTAAATGTTGAGACAAATATTTCTATTGTAAAAGAACTTCCTTCCAAGTGTAAAAGTAATCTGTCAATTGTAAAAATCAGCGCTCCTCGAAAAAGTCCAGTTATCATCCTCGCCATGTGCTCAACATAGTATGGCCAACAGGCATGCATAATAAAACCAAGGCTGTAGGAATAAGCATAAATTTTATTTCATTTGGAAAACACGAAAAAGACATTTTTTTAAAAAAAAATCTTTCAATTGACAAAAAATGTAACCAACATAAAGCTACAAAATGTATAATCTTTACTCAATTTATTTCTTTTTGATTCGGCTTAATTAAAAAAGGTATCTGCATATACAAAAATACGGAAAATTAATTACCTAGGTCTTGTACGAAATATAAACTCGGTATAATATATGTGTTACAATGTATTTCATAAAATAAAAATCTCTTCCAAACAGAATTAAACCGATTCAAACATATTTTTTCAATTACAAAATATTTTCGCAATCGGCACGTTCATACTTTGAAATATATAATGTATTAGGAGTTGTAGCCAAACGTAAAACTGATCTCTCTCTCTCTCTCTCTCTCTCTCTCTGGAGCTTGGTATCTTCATTCAGTGTTATTTTTCCCTACTGTACTTCTGATGTAAAATATTTTCCCTTTTAATCACAATATAAACGTTTTTTGTACAGAAATAATTATTTTACAAGTAAATTATCTGAAGAAATATTGCAATCTATACAATTTTAGCAATAAACAGTTTCACTAAAAGCAGTAATTTTAGTAAAAAAAAAAAAAAAAAAACAAACTGTATTTAACATCCATTGAAAGAGTTTTGAGTTGGCTTACAATTCATTCCAAAATTACCGATTTGTCAATCGTTCCAGAGGCCAAGGGAATGTAAATAAAGTGAAAATAAATGCATTTTTTAAAATTCTCTTTTGAACTTTTAAATTTTTTTTATTTTTAGGATGGAAATACTTGTAGCTATAGACTTTTTCAAAATTTCTCTTAAATATACCTTAGCTTCTACTGTAAAATCAATAATTTTCGTGGGGGTTAATTTTCGTTCTTTTCGAGGTATTGAGAGACCCACGAATTGGTGACCACCACAAAATATAACATTTCATATGTTTTACTTACTAAACATTCTCCAACCAGCAAATCAAATTTCAAGAAATCAATATTATTCCTCAAACATTTGACCCCACAAAAATACATGTATGTGAATTTACAGTATATGTTTATATAGATATTAACATTTTGTTTTCTTTATAGTTTTTGATATATCCGTTACCGATTCACTAACAGCAGTAATCTTAGTATTTGTAAAACTTTCAGAGTTAAGAAATAATTTAAAATTCCCAAATAACTTGAAAAATTCATTGCGAAAAGATTTACTAAAACATGCATAAATTACAAGATCGAGAGGTTTTCCAATAACAAAGGAAAGTGTCAGTATTGTGTGGTACATACCTTGGGCCGCCATAACGACCGGTGTAACGACGAAAAGTGACCCCCGTAGAATATTGACCGGGGGTCAATTTTCTACGTAGAAATTTGACCCCCTGGTCAATATT